>NC_056733.1:1437401745-1437684245 GCF_019279795.1 Protopterus annectens
GCATAGCCACATTCATCTGCAGTATCCAAATACATTTGAAGTAATACAAAATCTATTGCTTTTAAGTACTATTTCATATGTACTTAACTCTTGTGCTTTACTTTTTTGCCTAAGTAGGCATGTTTTTCAAAATGCCTTTGCATTTCCTTATTCACCTGCACTTAGATTATTTGCATATATGAGAATAAGTGCTCTTCGCAGAAAACTACGAAGTCTTGGACTATGAACATCACAGTATAGGTTATAAGAATGCACTTAGCATCAAGACTAATTATGTTGGCTTTCAGTAATGGTACAATTAGTGGATTGAAGTCATGAACTGTAAATCAGCTTCTTCTCGTACAATGGGTTTGATTCCCTTTGACTCCATTTGCCTACTCCCTGCAAGGTACTTAATTAGACAATAGTTCCGTATAGCAATTTGTGTTCACGCCAGACATTGCCTTTTTGATTGACGTCAGCTAGATGGATTTGTCACTGAAAGACACTTTCAGAGAACAGATGCTATTGCCCTTTATTCACTGTTGTGTGACTTTGTAGTTGGTATATATTAGGTAGGGGGCAGGGATCTACTCTCACATGGAAGCTGCAGTTGCAAAAAAAAAAAAAAAAAAGCTTAACATAGAATTTGATTTTATTTGTTTTGTCCAACACACAAAAGCAATCAATAAAATAATCATGGATCTTCCAAGATAACCCATGAAAAGAGCCACTTGAGCATAGAGCAGATAGTTGTCAAGTAATGGTAATAACAGTAATAATTACAGTGGGTCAGGGTGATGAGCCATTAAAGTGTTTCAGGTTTTGCAGCTTTGAAATTCATTTTCTCAGTTTAATTTGCACAGCGTTGCAATAATATGTTTTTTTATGTGCACATGAGTGTTGATATAGCTGTTTTTCCAGTTGCTATAGATTTTTGCCACTCTTGTGGGATAATAGGGTGGAAGAATGGTCAAGGTGTTTACCTTCAGATACAAGGTGCGGGGTTTGATTCTCACATGGGGTAATTAAGTGCAGTTAAGACTAGCACTAATCTATGAACCTAATTCTTTCACTCCCTCCATTGCTTTATATTTGTTTCATTTATGTATGTTAACAAATGGTGCAATGCACCCTCTCCTTTCACTCCCCTTGCTTTACATTTCCATGTAAATATTAGTTTATAAGAGTATTGGAACAAAAACTGGTTAACTCCCCTGCCTGCTTCAAAAATAAGTTAATTAAATTGCCTAGGTGGTTGCAAGAGTATAATTCAGTGAAGATATGCAGCATTCTAACATCCCAGATTCTGCCAAAGTGAAGCTGGCTCAAATAACAGAAGAGTCCTCAAGCCTTCCCAGATATGAAAAAAAATGTATATGTTTGTCATCATCATACAAAAAATGGCACAAAAAAGCCAGAGCCCCCACCCCAAATGCACAAACACACTTGAAAAACCATGATTTTGGTTACTATATTACTTTTTTAGTACCGATTTGCAATCAGAGATGTATTCACACACTGTTATTCTCTAGCGTTTGGCCTGATTACACATAAAGAATCACTACAGTTTATGTTCTAAGTATGACATTTTCCAGACTTATTGAAGCTTCTCCTGAAGCAAGGCCACACCATTTGAGAACTGCTAACCTGCTTCTTCAGAGACCCTGACCTTTTCTGCTGTAATGTTTCAAAGTATAGTTTGAAATCTAAACTGATTAATGGTACAGCAAGGCACTGAATCAATACTACATAACTGTTTCAGTCGTACACCAAACAACTGAATCAATATCAACAGGTTACTTATTTTTTTACTGATTTTGACATGTTACTTGTAAAAAACAGATGTATTTAAACCCAAAGCAAACTTCTAGCCCCCTGTGGCTGCAATGGAGATAACATGGGAAATCTGCTTTATCTTCCATGCAAAGAATAAAATATCTGAAATGATCTGGGGTAGATGTGCTCTATATCTTGTCTTAACTAATTCATACTTTCTTCATATTTCCCATTTGCATTGTTAAACTACTCTCGTTCTTGTCTGCCTTAATTTAATGACTGTCGGTACCTCTTTCTGTTTCTTGTTAAGCACATTTAGTTCTATAATGTCTTATTGAGCCATTACTATGTGCTGGGATGTTAAAGTGGTCTCTAGTGTAAACATCTTTTTCTCTTACCATGGAAGATAAAAACAGAGGCCCCAAGCTATCTCCACTGCAGCCACTGGGGGTTATGAAGTTTGCTGAAAGTACATATCTCTTTTACAAATGACATATGTCAAAATCATTAAGGGGAGCAGATCCTGTGGACTTATTTGCTCTGTATTGACCTTTATTCTGATTCTTGGAAATTTAGAAAAAAAAAAATAGCTCTAATATTTAAAATGTGCTTTTTACAATAATAGCCAGGCAACATTAAATTTGCAAGTGTGTAAAATCTCAAACGTGGACTCCACAGCACATTGAAAATAAGAGAACTGTTTAATTGATAAGTGCTTTTACATTTGCTGACACTTCTTAAGATCATTAAAACAACAATTAAAAACACATTATTAAATAGGTTAAAATATAAAAAGTGACAGACAGTATCATCAAAAAGTGCATTTGATTTCAAATAAGATGTTAAAGAAACAGGTCCATTTAATCCATGCCCTTTATCCGCTTGTAATAATATAATCCATTTAAGCTCAGACAACTCAGTATAGTTAATTGAATCCTCCATCCTTATACCATCAACCAATAGTTGCAAAACAGCAAAAACAAAAGTATGCATTACCACAAACTTTAATATGTTTTGCAAGTGCATTCTTTTCATCTGATGTCCTAATAGCATACAAATGTTCACGAATTTGCTCTCAAACAGAGCTGTTTGTCTAGCCTACATAGAAAGAAAAACATTTGTTTACAGACAGCTAAATATACCTAATTATGGCTAGAATACTCAGGATAAAAATTAAACTTAAACTCCTTGTCTGTATCTGGGTTTATAAAAAGTATTACCATTAGCTACCAAAGGGCAAAAATTTCAAGATCTGCACGCAAAAATACCAATACACTTTTTCTGTTTGGTGTGGACATTAATATGGCTATAGTCTTTATAAAAGAGTACCCATTTCATCAACTTTCTATTCTTGAAACAGAATCTTGGTTTCTGTGCAACAATACATTTTATCTCATCAGCAGCAGTGAAAATAGACCAATTCTTTTTAAAAATCTTACAGACCAGATCTATATCAGATGACTAAGACATCAGCACCCCAATATTCTGGGGTTGAACTCTAAGGGAGTTTTCATTCGGGCAATTCAGTCCCCTAGAAGAATATGGTCTGGCTCTACCCTCCCTGTCAAAATTGGTGGTTGCCAGATGTTTATCCACTTCATGTGTAGAATAACACTGCTAATAACAACATTTTGCATCTGGCTATTGATGTTTGAAGGAAAATGAGTGCTACCTCTTCATCTGATGCTTCACTGTTTTTCCACCACTACCACTACCAATAAGGGAAACTCCTGTGATCAAAAGTTCACAAGGTGGTGGGAGAAAATGGTGGAAACCATCGATCGAGCAGCCTCTGTGCCCCACAATCAAACAGATGTGTAATCAAGAGAAAAATCTCTAGTCTGGAATATCTCTTCATTGGTGTTGGCTCAACAACAAATATCTCTTTTTAAGAAAGGACTGTTGTTTATACTGTCTGCTAAAGGTGGCTTTTGCGATACTATTTTAGACTTAAAATCTTTTTTGAGAAATGTAATGCTTATATTGATGGTTCATGGGGACACTGAGATGAACTATTTCATGAAGTCAAGTGTGTTTGCCCCTCCACTTCACCATCTCTTGGAGGCTTTTTCTAAGGTTTGTGAGAATGACCTCTTGCAAATGATCGATATTAGAAAAAATAATTTTTGTAATTTAAGTTACGATAAATATTTAGCTCTTAAACAACAAGAGTCTATTGATATAGCAATTCAACAGGCTGATGGGGGGGCAACTGTTAAAATGGATGTGGATGCATATTTAAATAGCAAGTATGCGCTGTTATCAGGTAGTACTACCTATGCTGCCATAAATTATAGAGATGTTAATGACATGATCTAGATTGTACATGACGATTTATATGACTGCTTTATGAATAAATGCATTAGAAAAGAATTATTTTATTTTTTTCCTTATAGAACATCTTTTAGTACCTAAAATCTATGCATTGCCCAAGGTCCACAAAGACCCTGTATCACCACCTATGAGACCAATAGTCTCCAGGAGAGGGTGGTTAACTGAGTCTATATTCATTTATATTGAAAAGATGTTGAGACCAGTGTTAAAGAAATCTCACACAGTGTTGAATGATACAAAATAGTTTCTGCGATCCCTCCATGAAATTGTGGAATCTAAGCCTTTGGTTCAAGAATCAAATATGGTTACATTAGATGTAGTATTTTTGATCATTGTCATCCCTAATGAAGTAGGCTTAGAGTTTGTTAAGTTATAACTCACCAAACAGAGTGATTATTCAAATGGACAGACATATTTGATTTGTATGCATATTAAGGTTGTACTGCAGAATAATGTGTTTGTTTTTGGGGATACATACTATTGGCAAAAATTGGGCATAGCTATGGGCAAGTCTTGTGCAAATATCTACACCAATATAGTTATGGCACAGTGGGAAACTTTATCAGTTCTTAAAGAAAATTCTTACAACCATTATATTACCTATTATAAACATTGTGTTGATGGCATTTTTCTTTTGTGCCTTGGTTCATCTATTGAAGTACATTCTTTTGTCAGCTATCTTAATTCCTCCACAACTTTTCTGCTTTTTACTATGAAAGTTTCGAGCAATGAGATAGATTTCTTAGATACATGTACTTTTAGGACTGTTGATGGTGGGTTTTCATCTAGATTATTTAGGAAACTCTGCAGGAAAAATCATATCCTGCATAGAAAAAGTATGCATCCCACCTACATTTACCATAATATAATGAAAGGGCAAAGGATGCAGCTATCAAGATTGAACTGCGAAGAAGCTGAGATTCAAGTTGCCCTTACAGAGTTTAAAACAAATTTGATTTGCAGGGCTTATTCCATACATGAAGCAGATAAACATCTGGCAGTCACCAATTCTGACAGAGAGAGTAGAACCAGACCATACTGTTCTAGTGGACTTAACTGTCTGAATGAAAACCCCACTAGAGTTCAACACAGAATATTGGGGTGCTGATGTCTTACTCATCTGATGTAGATCTTGTTTGTAAGATTTTTTTAAAAAGAATTGCTCTGTTTTAACTGCTGCTGGTGAGATAAAAAGCATTGGTGGACAGAAATGGAGATTCTGTTTCAAGAATAGAAAGTCAAAAGACTATAGCCATATTAATGTCCACACCGAACAGAATCAGTGTTTTAGCGCTTTCGCCTGCAGATCTTGTAATTTTTGCCCTTTGAGAGCTAACGGCAATACTTTTGTACACCCAGATACAGGCAAGGAGTTTAAGTTTAGTTTTATCCAGATTGTTCTAGCCATAATTTCATATTTAGCTGTCAGTAAACAGTTTTTTTTATTATGTAGTCAAGGTGAATTGCTCTTTTCGAGAACATTGCATGCTAATAGGATGTCAGATGAAAAGAATGCACTAGCAAAACATATTAAGGTTAGTGGTAATACACACTCTTGTTTTTGCTGATTTATGCTATTGGTTGATGGTATAAGGATGGGGGATTTGATTAACTATACTGAGTTGTCTGAGCTTAAATGGATTTTAATACTACAATTGGACAAAGTGCATGGATTAAATGGAACTGTTTCTTTAACACCTTATTTGAAACCAGATGTACTTTTTAGATGATTGATCACTTTGTATCTTTTAACCAATTTAATGATTTTTTTTTTATTTTTGTAATGATCTAAAGACGCTTCAGCATGACGTGAAAACACTTACCAATTATACAGTTGTATTTTCAATGTGCTGTGGTGTTTTCTTTTGCGATTTTACACACTTGCATATGCTGCATTGGTTAAGAGGATACCTTAAACACTGGTTTATATATTCTTGGATTCATTTAACATTAAGTTTGCACTGTTTTCTAAAACACTGTTTGGATATTTATGTTTACATTGGTCTTCTTTGCAAAATTTCCTGTAATAAATTGCTAATATGTGTTAAGGTGCTGCTATTAGTGTTATTTATCCAATTTGTACTAGTCCCATAAAACAGAAATAAAATAATGGGTGTACTTGAAAAGGGACTGCAGAAAGCTACAGTCAATATATTTTTCTATGAGGATTCCTTTAAAGTTTTATTCAGCAGATATCCTCAATCAGGCATCAGTTGAACCCACTGTTCGAGGCAAAAGAAGAAACAAGAGTAAAATCTAGCTTTTAAACAGTTCATATATTTAATTTGCAGTCACTGGCACACTTTAACTCTATTACTGTTGCCTATTTTGCAGTGGTTTGCGCCCCTAAAGCTAATGGTTTAAGGCAGACCCACTATAAAGATCTATATCTCTAAAATTGGTGTATTTAAGTATTTATGTATGCACGTATTTATTTATTTATTTGCCTGGTTCAAAGAACCATTTAATGTACAACCCGGCCCATAAGGCAAAGGGCATATACAAAAATGACAGTAAAATGGCTCTAATTACAGCATTAAAAATACAAAAGACAGAGTAGCATCATGACAGCATGAACGTGTACAAATTAAAACTGTGCATAGTAAATGAGTCAGTGTTGTTTTTGATTACATTGTCTACAATGTCAGCATGAATAAGAACTTAAGAAAACTGTACATAAGTATATAACAATGTTCACACATATATGTGAACTGATAACCAAATATCCCATCTAATTGGTACAAAGAGATTGCAAAATAAGGAAAAAAAAGAACACCATTCATAGTAAAAAAACTGTATTAATAGTACACTGAAATTTTCAATGAATTACATTGTAATACTTATTAATAAAATGTTCTTTGAGTGTTAAAATCTTGGAACAAATACAATACAGCAATTGCATTCTATTTTTTTTTTGTTTATTTTTTTATGCCATATCATTTTCAAAAACAAAACACTGGGTTGGAAAACAATTTGCATTTTGACAAGGTGACATGAGATGGTTATAGGAGGTACTGCACGTTGAAATTTATACAAATGAAAAAAAGGTACAATCAAGTGACATCATTCTCTGGATATTGTGAGATTCTAAAAGCTGTCTAAGAATCAAGGTACATTTATAGTGCATAAGTAAAAAAATGAAAAAAAAATCTAAATCAGCCGCTCTTTGATGGAGCATTCAGCAATGCAAAGGGTTTCTTTTGTGGCACCTTACACTTGAATACTGTGATGGTCATGAGGTGACAACACTGCTGTGCACTATACAGTGAAGAGACAACTGACCAGTATCATCAACAGCTGATTCAACTAGGTTATTGATGGTATCAATTGCACACAGCACTGTTGCCACTGTACGTGACCTGTGCATTGCACTTGACTTCTTAAGGCAACATAGGAATCCTGTACTAGTAAGAATTAAAGTCTACCTGTTGCAGAGTGCACTTCCAACATGTCAGTGTTATATAAATGATACAGGAGGTGTGTCCCACATAGCTACATCGTGAATCCTGGACAAGTTCCTCATTGTCATCTGTAATGAGGCTGAGAACTGCATAAAGTTCCCATCAAAACAACCTGAACATCATGGAGTCTTCTTGCATGTTCTCAAGACCACCAAAGTATCCCTAGCCTTATAAAGTTCCTTCCAGGGATAATGACCCCTACAAAATGAACCAAAATGTGTGGTGTTCAGTCAGGCACCAGTTCTTGTGTTCAGTGGGTGGCTAGATTCTCCAGATCACAGCTTCATTTCCTAGCAGCCTCATGATGCTTATATATACCACATCTCTGTTGTGGGACACTGTCTCGTAATAAAAATTCCAGAATGCCAGAAAGCGTGTCAGTGCATGTCAAAGTAAACATGTTAGCAACATGTAAATATATTCCATAACTGTACATTATGGCACACATAACATGTAAATGGTTTTGTATAGTTCAAATTACAATAGTACCCATGGAACCCTGGCTCTTGATACTGATTAACCACCTGTAGAGGCCTTGAATCAAACATATCACCTGAGCAGGAACATAGTTGACTTAGTGTTTTAGTTGCTGATGTCCCAATTTGGGTGTCTGGACACATCAGGGTATATTCTGCAATACATATCAGAAAAAAAACATTCCAGACAGTCACTGTTTTTGCCATTCAACACAATGATAACGTCAAAGCACAGTATCCATCTTGTTCATTATAGAGCATGCAGGCACTATGAACATCAGACTGGTCAAAAACAGCATTGTGATGCAGCACTTCATGGCATTGTTCATGCAGTGGATAACAAATGGCAGCAGCATTCAGGAGGCCAGTGCTCATGACATGTTGACTGAAACATAATGTTAAAAAAATAAAAACAAACCTAAATGTGCATTTGACTGGAAAGAAATATGAATGAAAAAACATTTCTTCAAAAACTGTTGAAGTCTAGGGATGGTATTTATGGTGGTATTTTTGATTATGGGAGTTATTAGTATAGTAATTTAGAATGTGTTGGGTGAATTGGTAATGCCCACTTTCAGGTTGTACCCCCAGATTTGCACACATGTGTGTAGCTGCACTAAGTCGCTGCATGTGGTGTCTTCTCTTTAATCTACTGTTGTGCAACCATGGAGTTAGAATATATAATTGAGGCGGGAGTAGGGGGTTAAAGCCCCTGCATCATGGGTGCAGAAGGGTTTGTCCCCTGCAAAAGAGCTTTTGATAGTATAAAAAACAGCTTTTCAGTCAAATGTAGGCATGACATTCATAATCTGTTGAAACATCAGGGGGAACACAGGACAAGTCACCATAGATGTGCACAATCAGAATATATGAAGCAGTACACAACATGAACAGGTACTATATTCTGTACTGTGAAAAACTAGTGGGTTGATATAGACAATTTACTGACTGATATTTCCTCTGGCCTGATTACGGCATATCTGACTGTGAGATAACCTCACCAGTGGGCATGTTTGCATACACATTAGTGTCTATAGCTTGGCTACTTGTCACTAAGTGAAATTTGGCTGTATGTGGCAAGGTCTTCCAATACAACAGCTGATCACAGTGGGATGTGCAAGACATGCATGGTGATCCTGATGGTTTTACAACAATATCTGGCTTCACTGAAGGTAGCCCTGGAATGAGTTCAAGGGTCTACGCACTCCTGCCATGGCAAAAAAATACCTAGGCTATAAACAAACAGGACATGCATTGGTCATGTAATGTACAGTGCATGCCAGGGATGTGGACTGGCATTGTTGGGATACGATGCTCTGTGTGCATTTCATCAGTATTCTTATGAGGTCATCCTCTATTTTGTTAAAAGCCCCAATGACTTTATTTTTAAAATTCTGCCCCATCATGGAGAATACCAGGAGCATGTAACATATATGCAACCTAATATAAATTGAGCATAGGAGGGAAGTGTTGTCCCTGTAACTGGTCATCGGACAGCAGCACATGGAGTAATAATGACATATTCCACATGTCTATGCACCATAATCCCTGTGGTCATAGTTTCCATCATCTCTTCCCACTGCATCGAACACTAGTTGTGATTTTGACTGAGAAGGACTTTGTCCACTGACTGGTGATGTTCGAACAAGATCCTCCTCTTTTGATTCTTTGCTATCTGAGGCCCTGAAGTTACAGTCTACTATGAATACAGTTCACCAGTGGAGAAATGGCTCAGCTATGTAGCCATTGCCTGCTTAGCAGTGGAGATAACTGGTGTACCAGCATCTGCTCTGTCTTATGTGACTGATTCTGTGCCTTGACATGGACATGCATCATGCTAGATCATATTCATGCAAACAAAGGCATAGCTACCCCTATTAATTCATTGACAATAGAGTCAACACACCTTTTTCTATTGCCACTAATGACAAACTCTAGCTGATGTGGTGGTAGTAGTCCAACAGAATGCACATAGACATGCATAAATCTAAATATCTGTGCAAAAGCACATACCTACCTCTAGGAACATGTGACCACTGTTCATTTCCAGAAAGCCCAGAAATGCATGCAGGATATTTATGAGACATGCACTTTTGTGAAACCTAGGCAGATATGACACTTGACATGCATGACCATGGACCATGCCTTATGTGCCCTTAGCAGCAGGGACACCCCCTAACTGAAGAAGACAGCATATTTTTTTATGTGGGGTATTTCCATACACAGCAATGGGTATGGGTGAAGACATGGTACATGCAAGGGTGTATGATGGGAACAATGTCAGTGACTCTTCCATGTTTTCTAGGGTTTGATTCCTTAAACCTGAAGGACATCCGACACATGTCTGTATCACTTAATGGAGAATGCTATTAACCTTCACCAGTGGCATTTCTAGCTACATAAATTTGCTTAATATGCTGCCATGCCCTGTCCAACATGTCTATGCCCCAATGATTTGCACTATGCATCCATGTGTAAGAACATCATTTTGTTTATTGACTATTATGTTCCTACAGCTGTTCGTGTGACCTCACTCCCTGCCATTACCTAAAATAGTCATTGCATGCTACTGTAATGCCTCCAATAATAGCTTATTCTTTGCAGATGTGAAATTGTCACTCAATAGTCACTGAGCACCCATAAACTACCTGGGGAAATATAGATAAGGAAAGCTACAGGGTGTAGATATTCAAATATGAATACACAGCTCACAATACAATATTTACAGAGTTGAACACATGCAACTATATCCTATAGGAAAACAATCATAGGGTAGGTAAATAGTGAGTTACGCACACATATAGGTCACTGCTGGTATACATATTATTTAAATGGCTGTACTCAATAAGCATGCAGCATTATTTATAATCATAATGGCACACAGATATGACAAATCAGTGTTGTGATTAGATACAGAAATTGTATAAAAAGCTAGCACTTACACGGATATCTCTGTTTCATGTCACTTCACAATGCTCACCTGATGACTGTGGATCTATTCAACATATCTGATCCTTAACAACTTTAAAGCTCTGTGCTCACTTCCAGATGTGCAGGAAATTGAGGAATGTAAACAAAAACAGTGAGGATGTAGTTTCAAGGCTTTCAGGCTTTCAACCAAAATGCATTTATGTCCAGTTGGCCATTTGGGAAGCTGCACTTGGATAACTCTGGGCTCTAGGAAGTCAGCAGATTAAATGAACACCTCAGGGCTTTTCTTTTTCATTTTCTCACTGCTGTACCAAGAGATCCTCTTCCTTGGCAGTTTGGGAGTCTAGCAAGGTGTAAAGCTTTAGCAGGTGCCTTACACTGCACTTCTTCAACTTACTTTAAGTCACCCATTAAGCCTTCATTCTGCATCTACTAACAGTCCCAGAACTTGTATTTTCTTATATTTTTGCAGTCTGATTTTTTTTCTTGTCTGATTTTTTTTGTTTTATCATTTCTATTTATTGTTCTGAGTATTGTCTGATAGGCATATTAACACAGACTATTTGAAAAAAACAAGTTGTATTTATCTGACATGGACTGCAGAGTAAGAAACAGACATGCTGGTTGTAGGTGTTTACGATCTGTATGGCTGTTCAGGCAAAACTAAGTGGGCAGTAATAACAACGCATTGATTGCTTTTCAGTATTGAACGTTCGTAGGTTAGTACTAAGCTAACTGCCCTTGCAAGCCATTCTAAGCCTAGCCAATTATCCCTTGTGAGACTCAAACCCTGCACCTTGTGTTTGTAAGGCAAACACCTTAACCATTAGGCCACCCTCCCAACCCCTTCAAATGAATCCTTGGCTCAGATTCACCTCTGTGACTGATTCATGAAAAGAGCAGCACACGTTCTGATACTGGTTATTTCTGGGTAGGCCTTCCTGGTTTAAACAATGCAGTGCTTATTTGGTAAGGATTTTCAGGCGCAGAGGATCTGTTTCTTGAAAACATCAGCAAAAATGCTTCTGATGTCAATATGTGATGTTTTTTATAACAGCTGGGAATTACTATACAGATTTTTGACACATAAGTGTTTGTATGTTTTCGGTTCTGCTTCTGTGAATTTCTTTCAGTAAAAGGTAGGAACTCTTCTGAGCCTAGATAGTCACCATTTGAAATGACAAAAACCACTAGACTGAGTCTTGAAATGGGGAGACTAAATGGCTAAAAGACTGGACATATATATACTAAGTCTGAGATGTCATTTCTCAAAATACTCCACTTTCTCTGAGTTATGGCAATCTCGGAGTTGCTATATATACATTCAGGGGTGCAGTCCACCAGCCCCCCCCCAAAAGAAGTTTAAAGGAGAAGAATGATTTTCAAGATTTGCTCCTGTGTTTTAAATTTTTTTTGCTTGGCTTGTTAAAATTTGGCATTTTGAGTCCCAACATTTCAGTAGGGAGTCATTGTAGATACATGCAGTCTATTTGAGGAGCTGATAATTGCTAACTAGCCCTTATGAAGTATAACGTTTGTCAATGCCAGATTCAGTCCTCTGGACTTCACTTATTAAATAACAACAAAATCCATTATGATGCAAATAAACACTGACCCCGGGATTCATGAACCTTGCGCCAGGCGCCAGCATAGCGTCGGCGTTATAAAGCCAAATATGGCCACCGAGCGATTCAGGTATGAAGCAATCCCACGTGCACTACCGGCGTGCGCCGGACCTGCGCCGCCCCCGGCGTAGGTATGCTAATCACACTGTGTGCGGTATTGCACCACGCAAATGAAGGCAAATAGCGATTCACGAAGTGGGGCATGCGTAGCGTAAGGGCACGGCAATGTAAACCAAAAAAAACGGTTTACATTTACCCAAACATGACCAAGGAGTAACGGAAGGCTGTCAACGTCAGGTATCATACAGGTGCAATATGCCAAAGGCGAAAGGCACTGAGAATGTCCAAAGAAAACATGCACAAACTGTAAATAATGACAAAAATGTCATGTACGTAGAAACCACAGCAGAACCCCCGGATATGTGTACAGAAGGTGCAAAGCAATGAAATAATATGACAATGTCCTAAAAGAGCTGTATAATACACATCAGCTGTACAGCCACCACACACCATAGTATGTATGGAAAGCCCAACCCCAGCGCAAGGGTTGTCAAGGAGTGGTGGGAGTGTTCGGCGCCGTAAACATGTATTAGCAGTCAATGCCATGCAAATGAGGCAGATAATAGTGAATCGCAAAGCTGGCCGCTGTAAGGATGGAGCAAACGGCGCAGCGGTACTACACCGAGGAGTGGCCTACACGAGATACATGTCAATCGCAGAGGGGTGTGCCACTGTAGGAGGAAGCATATTGGAGGCCAGCAAACCTGGGCTGTACAATGCACATCACAGCAGCAGGACCGGCGTGTGAGGAAATAGATGCGCCGAGAGTACATAATGCGCGCACAGATGCATGTGCACGAGGATGACTATGTTCCCCAACACAGTCATGTGATGGCCTCCCCGTCAACAGCCACGGATATAGGAAGGTAATGCGGAGAATATGAGGAAATGCGGAAGCAGTGTAATTGGAGCCGTAATGAGCAATCAACACCAATCAATCCAGGAAGGGCAAACGGCGGCAGCCGACAACTCTGTATGCAGACTCCTGCATAACAGGAAAGGGGAGGCATATGAATGCAAAGATAGTAGGGGATGTAGTAGAAATGCAAAGAACAAAGAACCGAAATAGCACAGCCAAGTACAGAGGTAGCATAACTGCGGCTGCAGATAAAATGCATCATATGCCATGTGCCTGCAGGATGCAGTAATGTAAGATGCAAAGCTAAGCCAATGCAGGCAACTGTAATGTAACACTAAAGGCAATACTGTTGCAGTTGCAACCGTAAAACACCGAAAATAATCCATGGATACGGCTGCACAGACACACCCAATGACATCACCGGGTATACAGCACAACAGTATAAAGTGTGAATGCACACAACACACAGCGATTTCCCAAACGCCGCACCGTAGGGTGTAAACACACGGGGAACTTTTAATATGTATATGGTGGGTGCCGCCCTGGCCGTGATGCATAGGTATGTGGCAGAGACAGACGGAGTTGCGGAGGACGGTGCCGACAACTACCGTAGGCCTCACAGGAGAAGGAGAGTGTTCAGACCAAGGGTGACCTACCAGGGGCTGCAAGACCTGGAGATAGTAGAGCGCTACAGGGTGGATAGGGACACGTTACAGCAAATAGTGGAGCTGTGCCGGCCACGCCTGAGAACAAGAGACAACAGAGGGGAGCCCATCCCAGTGGACACAAAGGTATGTGTGAGCTTGCGAATACTGGCTACAGGTACCTTTCAAAGGCCAACCGGGGATATAATGGGTATCTCACAGGCATCAGCATCTAGGGTACTACACCAGTTCCTGGATGCCATGTTACGACATGCCCATGAGTATATAAACTTCCCCAGATCTCAGGAGGAGTTGGCTAGCAATATGCGCCGCTTCCACCGTGTGGCACAATACCTGGAGGTACTGGGTGCGATCGACTGTACGCACATAGAAATCAAGTCACCGCCCGGGGAGCAGGGTACACGCTACATAAACCGCAAGGGATACCCCTCCATCAATTGCCAGGTCGTGTGCAATGCGCAGGGCATTATCATGGATGTGTGTGCTGGCAGCCCTGGAAGCTTCCACGACTCCCATATCTGGCATGCCTCACAGCTGTATCAGGTATTCGCCAGGGGGGACATCACACAAGGTCACCTTGTGGGGGATGCTGGCTATGCACTGGAGCCGTGGCTGATGACACCCATCAGAAATGCACACACACACATGCAAGAACGCCATAATGAGGCACACGCACAAACCAGAATAATCATAGAGCGTGTGTTTGGGATTTTGAAATCACGGTTCCGGTGCTTGGATACATCCGGTGGAGCCTTGCAGTACTCTCCAGGCACATGTGCCCACATATTCATAGTATGTTGTATGCTACACAATATGATTCTGCGGAAACAGCTGCTGCAGGGACATAATGGTGTAGGGCCACGAAGCCCGCCACAACTGCCAAGGCAAGCACAGGGCGTTCAGCGCCATGAACACGCTGTGCCAGCTCCAGTAGGTAGACGGAGGCGTACCCAATATGCCTATGCCCTGGCAAAGAGGGAACGCATAGCACATACTTTGACAGTGTAGGCCCCATGGACTGACACCTCCTTACCTGCACACACAGTGAAATGGACGCCACACAAACATGTCCGCCCGTAATGTGTACCGTATGGCCGGACCTATGTGTGACTCCAACAAAGGCACCGCCCAAACACTGCACACCCAATAGCCAGCAGAGCATGGAACGCCAACACCTCACCGACGCCGGTTCTACAGCACACGCGAGCCGTATGCTGCCACTATCGCCGCAAGTCGACCACATATGTACTTATGTGCATACACAGATACGGAAATAGATATCAGTACACATGTAGAAATATATGTACGCATGCACAGATATAAAGTACAACAGGGTAATATGGAACCCAGGGATGCAAGTTCACAGATAAGTAAGACGCGAAATCTCCACATAGTAAACATAGTGACCGACAACCCGATCATCCGGGAGGGTGGGCAGAGCAGGTAACGCCAGCCATGGAAATGTCAACCTGCATCAATACATATCCGCGTGTCGGGATGATCACCAGTCCACGGTACAGTAACGGGATATGTGCGTGTCATATCCATAGGTTCATAGGTTCATAGGTTCATACTAGGCTATCTGCCCGAGGGCATTTACAAGCCTAGCCCATCGTTTTGTGGCTTGGGCCACCCCTTTAGTATGGGGAACTATACCCATTATTTTTCTGTGCCTCTGTCGAGCAGTGACACTGAGGTAATCCCTGGGGTATATCTGCGATCTCCCATCCATTGGTCAAGATTTCTCTTGAACAAGGCCAGCGAGGTGCTCTGCCTCACATGTACCGGGATTTTGTTCCACAGCATAGGGAGTCTTTGGGTGATGAATCTATCCCTCCAGCACGTCCTATTAATAGCCGTGTCAAGGTTTAAGTCTCCGCCCTTGTGGCTCTGATGGATCTAGATTTTTTGAGGTGAAGCATATTCATTAAATCTGGGTTTGACATGGCCTTGTATGTTAGGCAAAGGTCACCTCTGAGCAAGCGGTAAGCGACTGAATAGAGCTGGAGTTCTTTCAGTCGGGCAGCATAGGACAGATTTTGAGACCCTTTATCCTTTTGGTGAGGAACTTTGTGGCCTCTCCAGCTGCTGCAAGTGTCTGGTCAGATACATTCGAATGGGGCATTGTACTCAATCATTGGTCTGATGAGTGATGAGTAAAGGGAGACTATGACCTCCCTTGATCTAGATGAGAATCCCTTCATGATAAGGTGGGCAATGTAGAAGGTCTTCCTAACTACTTTAGCTACATGGGTGTCGAATGACAGACTACTATCAACCTGGGTCCCCAGGTCCCTGATAACTTCTTCTGTGCTCAGTGGATTGCCACCTATTTGGTAGCTAGGGGTAACCTTGTTTTTCCCGAAGGGTATGACTATGCATTTTTGGCATTTAACTTTAGGCCGTGGCTCTGGCACCAGTTATCCGCTTCTGTGAGACCCTTCTGAAGGATATCTGTGTCAGATGTGTTTTCTACTATGGCGCCCAGTTTGCAGTCATCTGCAAACTTTGTCAGCCATAACCCTCCTGTGTTTGCTTGTACTGGAAAAGTAGATGCCAAACAAGAGTGGGCCCAGGACTGAGCCCTGTGGGACACCACTTGTGACAGGCTTTGAGTCTGACATGGCGCCAGCAGCTCTGACCCTGTGGGTTCTGTCACTCAGCCAGTTTGCAACCCATCTTGTGATGTATGGGTTGACATTTAAGCTGATGAGTTTTTCAATGATACCCGAATGGGGTATTGTATCGAAGGCCTTAGCCAGATCGAGGTAGGCTGTATGGACTGCCTTTCCCTCATCAATGGCTTTGGTGACTGTTTCGAAAAAGTCAACCAAGTTTAAAAGGCATGATCTGCCTTTGACAAAGCCAAACTGGGTTGGATCCAAAATCTGCAAATTCCCTATGTCTTTATTTATGAGGTCCATTATGATCCTCTCCATGGCTTTGCAGATAAGGCTTGTCAAGCTAATGGGCCGGTAATTTCCAGGGTCGGTGGAGGCACCGCCTTTGTGAAGTGGTACCACAGTTGCAGTGCGCCACTCCTGGGTACGTATCCAGAGGTAAGACTTTGATTAAACAGCTGTCCTAGCTGTGGGTTTAATTCCTCATTGAGTTCATGGAGCACACAGCCGGGGACACCATCAGGTCCCATGGATGCTGTGTTTTTGCTTTGGAGAGAGCAGTTCTCACTTGGGCGCTGGAGATGTTTGGGGGCTGCAATCGTTTGGTATAGATATCTCTCCTTTTGGGGAGGGGAGAAGTTTGCACTGAACCTGTCAGCCAGTATGTTGGCAATGTCTGTAGGATCAGTAATCTTCACATCATTTTGAACTAGCTCTGAGCATATCTGGGAGTTTCCTCCCAGGTTTCTAACAT
Organism: Protopterus annectens; assembly: GCF_019279795.1. Taxonomy (NCBI): domain Eukaryota; kingdom Metazoa; phylum Chordata; order Ceratodontiformes; family Protopteridae; genus Protopterus; species Protopterus annectens. The sequence continues at coordinate 1,437,419,290 of NC_056733.1, forward strand.
AGCTAAAGAAGGCCTTATGATTGTCTTTTGAGTCTTTAGCTATTTTTCTCTCGAAATTTGCTTTGGATGATTTTATGAGAGCTCTTAGTTTTTACTTATAGTGATCAAGGGTGTCTTACCTTTTAAGGATTTTGCTCTATCTTGTAGTAGCTTCCTCCTTTTGTTGTAGAGTTTGTTTATGGCTGGGGTCCACCAGACTGGATGCTTGCCTTTGGTACAAAGAGTCTTTGTTTTGCTTGGGATTGCCTTATCCATGCAGTCCTGCAGGTGCTGGTAGAAGGCATTTGTAAGTGATTCAGCGGCTTGAGTACTGTTTTCCGCGCTCGGGGCCTTAAAGGAGACCACACTAGTCTTTAGAAGTGTGAAGTCGGCTTTTGAGAAGTTCTTTACTGTGGTCTTTTTATTTCAGGTGGGGTGGGATGAGGACCTCCAGCGAGATTAGTTTGTGGTCTGATCTCACCAGTGAGGGGTACACCTCCGGTGTTGAACATTGTGCTCCCATGTTCGTGATGATGAGATCAAGTATGTTATCTCCTCTTGTGGGGATGGTGACTAGTTGTTCCATGGCATTTGAGTTTATGAATTCCAGGAACTTTTGGGCTAGGGTGTTTGGGCTTGAGTAGTGTTCCCAGTCTATATTAGGGTAATTGAAGTCACCTAGTATGATGGTGTTTGGTGATACATTTATCCCTCTAGTGTTTTCAGGAAGGCCATGTGAGGTTCCTGAGTTTGTGAGGGTGGCCTGTAACATGCTACAATTTGCAGAGCAGTCTTGCCTATGGTTAATTGCACCTGGATGGTCTCCGATGCATCGTGCGTTGCCACCAGTCTTGAGGTGTGGGTGTCCTTGATGAATATGGATACCCCCTCCTTTCTTGGTATTGTCCAGATTTTGGGGCGGAACGCATGATATGAGGTAAAACCTGATAGCGCGGGTGCTCTCAGGAGCCTTGAACCAGGTTTCTGTCACAGCACAGACATCGATGTTCTCCATACTGAGAAGGGCCTCGAGTGCGTGCATTTTGAGATTTAGACTTCTGGCATTGAGCAGCATTACCCTTAGTTTTTTCCTTTTTGTGTTCTAGGGTGGTAAGTTTAGAATTTGAGCCTTGCCTAAAAAGGCACTATGGGGTGGCAAGAGCCTTTGCCAATATCCGGAATCCCAGGGTGACAGGTGCAAGCCGTCCCTTGCGAAGCAGCGTGGCTTGTCCAGCATGTCATCCCAGGCAGACAGACACTGGATCCCCTTTGAATGACACCAGTGTTTAAGCCAATTGTTAAAGCTGATCATCTTATCTCTGTATTGTGGCATCATTCTTGGTGAAGGTAGGATACTGCTCAAGGTCAGGGTCATACCTGTCTGGGCTACATAATCAGAGAGCTCCTCAATGTCTCTTTTCATGTAGTCCAAGGAGGTGCGTCTCAGGTCGTTTACACCAGCGTGGACAATGACTGAATCATATTTGTACCTGCTGTTGAGAGACCTGAGTGCTTGCGTTATGTGGCGGATTCTAGCGCCCGACAGGCAGCTTACTGTGACCTTCTCCTTACTCAGTCTGGTGAGCGGGACGTCAGTGTGTCTGACTATGGAGTCACCAATGACTAGTGTGTCTGGCATTGTGTTTGGCCTTAAGGGCTGTGACTGTTTGACACTCTGACTGTGAGGTCTATGTGTTGCAGGTGTTGTGTTCTGAGGTGGTGGTTGTTTGGGTGTCTGCTTTGGTGGCCTCTGCTGTTTTGGTAGATTTTGATCAGAGCCTCCGAGTATGTCTTTGTGTGTTTATGTGTATGATTTGTGGTTGTAATGGTAATATGTGAGACTGGGTCTATAGTGTGTGTGGTAACCTTCTCCTCCTGACTGGTCTTGCCAGTCCTATGTTGAGAGAGCTCAGCCTCCAGTTTGGCCGTAGTTGCATCTCTCGCATGTATTTGTGTTTTGTGGGAGGAGGAGAGGGTTGTCTGTGTACATGAGGCAATTGTAACATTGCCTCAATATTCCCAGGTTCACCAGCTGAGCAGGAGAGGACACAAGCAACTGATCCCTCGACATGCTAGAAGGAATAGACAAAAACTTTAAAAAGATTCCGGGGACGTGGGTGACCGAGAAATGGGGGTTGCCTTTTGGGGTACTATCTATGACAAGAGTGCCGTATCAAGGTAATAAGTACTGTAGGAGCAAGTGCTACGTTTAACAGATAGAGAATAGTCTACTTGGAGTCAAGTAGAGATGATCTTTTAATTATAGGATACGCTGATTAGATCAGTAGTATAGTTCGAGGAAGGTAGTTTTAAGGAAAATTTGAAGAGTGGACTTTAGGTAGCCGAATAGTTTAAACCTGCTTAACCGGGCTGCCCTAGTGTGCAACAGTAGCAACTCCGCTAAATCGGCTAAATCGGCTAAATCGCTAAAGCGTGCTTTATAGCAGGGGCTGGAAAAGACAGGAAATGACCCAAATTGGCCAACAAACCACCAGTCACTGCCCTAAACCACTCCTCCGAGGACAAATGAAGGAGTTATGGAAATGACCCTAGTGGCCAATAAAACTACAGTTTCAAGTCAGTAACCACCTCTCCGGGGCAGGAAGCTGCTCAATGTTAGTCACTCCCACTGATAAACACAGAGACCCTCCTTCAGCCCAAGCAAAATGGCCTCACAGAAACTTTCAAACAGTTCAGGAACAGCAAGCCTGTAACTGAACTTTTTAACTCTCAGAAAAGTGGGAAAAAGCAAGATTTTTTTTTGTTTTGTTTTTACAGAGATAGCAGAGGTTCACAAGTAATATCAAGTTATAACAGTGCAGTAAATGACCCCACACAAGAGTGCTAGGTCAAGGACAGAAAATATGCAAGTTTTAAGAAAAAACGATTTAAAATTAAGTGCAAACAGGAAATTCAGCAAACAGCTTTTGGTTGTGCTCTAAATACAGCTACTAATACAGAAATCAAGTTTAACAAGCCAGAAAATGCTCAAGCTAGGCAGCTATGCAGAAAAACTTAGCAAATAACAGAGAAAAAATACTTAATATCTCAAAAGTGGCTCCTTCTTCTCTCAGCGTTTTTCCTCTTGGAGGGTGCTTCACCAACAGCCAACAAGCCTGAAAAGACGCTCAAACCACGAGGCAACTAGGTTTTAAGAGAGGAAGATGAAGGAGTTATGGAAATGACCCCTAGTGGCCAATAAAACTACAGTTTCAAGTCAGTAACCACCTCTCCGGGGGCAGGAAGCTGCTCAATGTTAGTCACTCCCACTGATAAACACAGAGACCCTCCTTCAGCCCAAGCAAAATGGCCTCACAGAAACTTTCAAACAGTTCAGGAACAGCAAGCCTGTAACTGAACTTTTAACTCTCAGAAAAGTGGGAAAAAAGCAAGATTTTTTTTTTTTTGTTTTTACAGAGATAGCAGAGGTTCACAAGTAATATCAAGTTACAACAGTGCAGTAAATGACCCCACACAAGAGTGCTAGGTCAAGGACAGAAAATATGCAAGTTTTAAGAAAAAAACGATTTAAAATTAAGTGCAAACAGGAAATTCAGCAAACAGCTTTTGGTTGTGCTCTAAATACAGCTACTAATACAGAAATCAAGTTTAACAAGCCAGAAAATGCTCAAGCTAGGCAGCTATGCAGAAAAACTTAGCAAATAAACAGAGAAAAAATACTTAATATCTCAAAAGTGGCTCCCTTCTTCTCTCAGCGTTTTTTCCTCTTGGAGGGTGCTTCACCAACAGCCAACAAGCCTGATATGAGTATATGAGTGCGGAGATACACGCCGCCGCCGGCGATGCGGCCAACGTAGGTATTGTGTTCAACCGTCGGTGCGAAAGCGGCAAGCATACCAGTGAAGTGTACGTCATTATGAGGAACGTACCTCATTTGGGGTGTAAAACAGTTCATGTTCCTCGCAGTTCCTCAAAGTTCCACATTGAAAATGTCTGTCAAACATCCATTGTTAGGAATGTATTTAAATGACATCCTGGTAAATAGAAATTAATCATAGTAATTCATTAAAGGTTCTTCACTGTAAGTAAATCAGCATATTTTAATAATCCTATGACCTACTTAGCTGAAGTTGTTACTATGCCATTACTATGTGTTCCACATTATGCCCATTTGTTCCACATTACTAATGTGTGTGTTCCTCATTTTGGAAATAGAAGGTTGAGAGCCATGGCGGCAATATGTGTATGTGTGAGGTGAGGTTGTCGTGTGTTCCGCTGTGTGTGTAATGTGTGTGCCACTGTAAAATGTGTATGTAGATGACATGTCACAGGCGGAGTGTAATAACATGCGTAGGCATACAGTACAGGAACCATAGGCGTATGTACAGCAGTACCCACAAAGTAGTACTGACATCTCCTCAGTGGCTATGCACGTGGTGACGTAAAACGATGCAAAGCGGAAATGTCCCAGAATGTACCACAGGGCCATAGCCAACAGGAGATGCAAAGGACGCATGTACAAACCATGACCGTATGTATGGCGGCCATAAGGTAGACTCAACACGATACGTTCGCAACGTTACACAGCATCAGGCATGTACGGCGAAAATACGAATGTGCTATCCCGGCACCGATCGTGAACACTTACGGTCCCGTAAATACCGCTGTGTGTTCCACGACCGTTAAGTAAGCAAGCGGCACACGAATAGGAGGCTACCGGTAGCATACAGGCCGTCCCAAGTATAGGACCACAATCACCGTAACTATCAGTGACAAAATGCCAATGGATAGTAGGCACGGACGAACATCCGCAGATATATAACCGATGTGAAGGAGGAATACGTGCAGGAAGCACACATGCAGGCGATACCGACACCACACGACATCAACAAAACAAACATTCCCAGAACAACAGACAGGTAACCTGCAGCTCCCCAAGCAGGGATGGAGCACACACACAAGCATATCTTGTATGTATAAATGCAAGACCCACACCCGTACCGTCACCCACATCCGCAGTTATACCCCATCGCACATATCAAAGGAATAACAGCTAAAACTGTAGCAAAACATACAGGCAGTCAATGACAGCGCATACCCACAACAAGCTGCGTGGGAAACACTAGCAGCAGCTGATGCATCCTTGCATCCGTTGTGTACAGGAATATAACAGCTATGTTACACATCTGAATGCACAACGCCATCGACAGACGCCGCCAGGACACGGAGACCCACATGTCGAACAGAATACCATACCCAACACACACAATCCACGGCTAACACCACAGCGAAATGTACCTGACACCACACATAGCGGATGCAGTCACACAAACATGATACAATACATACCATCCTCACGAAGGTATTGCAAATAACCAACGGCCACACGAGGAATGAACCATGGCCTAGTGCCGACGCGTAACGTACGAATGGAGGGGGATCACTGGTGATATGCGCATAAGTACACACCAAGGAACAGCTATTGGCGTGATGAACCCACATGCCTCAGGTGACGACGAATATAAGGAAGACTCCCTGGATATCCAAACCGTATGTTCATACCGAACAAATACCGAATACAAAAGAAGGAGTAGCAAGCAAGTACTGACGAATACAGAACCAAAGGCCGGAAAGGTATGTCGAACCCATGAGATGTACTGTTGTGTAACGCATGATACATATGACGAATCTGTACAGTATGTGAACGGTGTGTGTAGGTAAAGATACCTGTCCATCAGGCAGAGAGTGGTGAAAGTTGGTTATGTAATGCTAAGCCGCGCAGCATACCAACGACTGTGGACAACGTGTGCACAGCAGTGGGACAACATGTACACACCCGGGATAACCCCAGGTTAGGCTTGCCACCTTTTCAAATGGCCAAAGTGGGACATTTTCGGGACACACATCAGATGTTACAGGTGGACACATACCCATGGTCAGTACAAAGGGTAGAACTTTACTCTTTTGCCTAAATAAAAGCGTAGTCTTGTAGCAGTTTAGTTGCTTATTGTGTGTCTTGTAACATTTAGGAATTTACATACATAAATAACTATGTTATGCAACTCTTACATAAAAAATGGGACATAATTATGTCCTACAATCTCAGGACATTTGCCATTTGTAATATGTTTTGTCAGGACACAACTGCCCAAAGAGGGACTGTCCCTTGCAAAGTGGGACAGGTGGTAACCCTACCCCAGGTCTGCCATAGGGATTCCAAACACAGAACAATGCCACCACCCACGCTGATGCTGGCAGTGGATATCCAACAATGAAGTGCCACAGCAGGGGATAGGACATGTATGTATAGTGTCACAGCACACATGTGCATGGGCATATACCATCGATGTCATACAGAATGTGCACGACGCACGTATCCCATGCAGTAGGGGTGACTATGTCAATTATGTGTAATGCAAAGCTGTCATGATGGATATGTTCAGAAATCATAGACAGTATCACAGGCATAGCATGCATGATGGAGGGATGGCCTAATGTTATGTACATAAACAAGATATGTATAGCCTGCACATATGGGACAATGTAGTAGCAGAATAGGTACCCGAAATGGAGGGAACAGCAAGTAACCATGTCCAAACGTTGCATAGCAGGTGCAATGTGTGCCACAATGATGTCCAGCAGGGCCGTGTGTAAACACATGTGCAATGTACACAGTAGTGACACCCCCCCCATGGTAGTGTCCACTGAACGGCAGAAGTGGATGTCAACTGTATGTCTATACAGTACGTCCGCTGTGGTGGTACCATGGGTCTGTGTCACCCTACCAGCAAGGGAGCTATCACATGACTAGTGACACAGTGTGCCCCTGTGGGATGTGCACAGGACCTATGTCCCACAGCACGGTGTGTGTCCAGTCTGTGGATGTCACACAGACGCCCGGGCTGAGCAATGTGGCATGTGTGCACACATGCAGGACTGCTCCTCCCACCCTGCCCACTGCAAACACCATGTAGGAGTACTACATGCATCAGTACTGCGGAGAACATGGCCCATGGCAGAGTAGATTACACCCCTGTGTTAGTGGCATGCAGGTGAGTACAGATGTGTTACATGACTGTCATTTGCATATGTAAACTGTCTGAGCCGGGTAGAGATCACAGCATGACTATACTGAGACATGTAACGTTGTATCCATTGTGTAAGGTACACCACACATGTGTTATTGTAACACTGCCCGCGTGTACATGTGTGTATGACACAGGTACAAGGGCACCCAAGGTATCAGCTAGACATACGGTCCAGAAATGCGTGGTCCTGCACATGTGTACCCACGCCATGGTGGAATATGGCAACCACAGCACCATGTGGGGCATGTGTGTGTACATCAACCATGTACAACGTGATATGCCTGTATAGGGACAGTATCCATGTGATACACACCGCATGACTGTCAGTATGCAAAGGTGATGTGTATGCACTATGTGTGATGTAACTGATGCAATGATATCTACATGATATATCTGCCACACTGACACCTGTATGGTTGTTAGCAATATGAGTAGGATGAGCTAGAATGCTGCCAGGTATGTAGATGTGGTATATGTAGGCATGGACAATACTGTGTGACAGCAGGTAGTGTACGTATGCAAATACTGAGCATGAGGGGCCACATGTCTGAGGACTGTGCAATGTCACACGTCCCTGACTTGTTGTAGTTAGCATGATATGCCTGCACCACTGTGTGACCTGTACAGGAGGCACATGGCGTAACATCCCGAGACATAGGGTACGATGTGATGCTGGATGTGTACATTGGCAATAGCATAAAGTGGAATGGCGCTGGAGGGCAAAGAGTGGATCATGTCTGATGTGATACCCTCTGTACCACCCCAACCACCCATGCAATAGTATGACAGGTGGCCAGCATGGGATGTGGTGTGCTGTGGCGCACATAAGCCCAACAAGGGTGCCAGTAAAGGCATGCAGGTAGTCAATGAGTGTGTGAAGCATGTATGTCAAGATGTGGCCCAGTGCCATACAGAATGGCCCAGTCATGGGTGTACAAATGCAGCCCCATACGTGCAATGCAGTACCACCCATGTGTAGTAAGATAGATGTGGTAGTGTGGTGGTCAGGGTACACAACGTACATGAATGGGTTAGCAGTCAATGCAGTGTGCTGCTGCAGAGACATGTAACAGCCAGGTTGGCGGGATACAACAACTACGGCGATTGGAGGTGACATTGGGACTGTGTTCCCGGACATAACATGTGCATGGCAGTACTATGTATGTGTCCACAGGGTTAATACAATGTCCAGCCAAGGATTGGAACCCTGTAGTGAGTGAGAGTGTGTATTGTTGGTAGGTACCCCATTGGCAGGCACGATGCCAGCAACATCTGTGTTGGCAATGCCTGCATGACTGTGGTATGCTGCATTGAATGTGGATGTAGTCAAACAGCAGAGACATACCACCACACTGCGTGAGGGCCCACACTGCAATGTCTGGCAGTCATGTGTAGGTAGCTAGCTGTGGAGTATGTCATGCACCATGAGGACACACCATGACTGTCAAGTGACACACCACACACAGGTGAACATAACTACCGTGCAACAGCCTGCACATGTGCCCATACAGCACGTGTGCATGGAACAGGAATACCACTGTGGCGTCTGTGAAAAGGCCAGTACCACCATGTCTCTGTGTGGAATAGCATGGTCCCTACCAGTGTGTAAATGTAGCAGAAGTGCACTGTGATCAGTGTTGGCATAGGCACGTAGACTGTCCATCGTGACGGGTGCCATGCCATCAACTACCTCTGTCAGTGGATGTCAGTAATACCGGCTGTAGAGTGTATGTACTATGCATGCTGCTATGGTTGTGTGTTTAGGGTGTGGCTAGCAGGGATGAGAAGCATGGATGTTCAGCAAACAGAGGGGGGATGTGTGTAGGCCTAGCACACAGACACATGGAGGTTTGGTGCATGCCGAGGGTAGTTTAGGTATGGTATGTGTCGTGTAATGTGTCACCCAGCTATGCGTACTGCATGGCCAAGCATGTGTGGGTACATGGGAGTCCATACTAGGGAAGGGCGTGTTGCTGTCAATACATAGCAGTAGCAACTGTCCTAGGTGCAATGTACAGTATGCCAACACGACCAGCATGTAACCTGTGGTGTACAGTGTATTCACTGTCGCATGTCACAATGTGCGTAGCGGTCACGAATATGGGTATCTGAACATGGATTACCTATGATGCAATGTGTCTTGGGAATATACAGTATGTGTGTAAATCACTGTGTGGTGTGGGAACCACCCACCCATGTGTGTTGCAGTCCAGGTATGTGCCTGGGAGGTATGATCTGTGTACAATCTGGACTGGCAGGTGTGCCGTGTAGGGCATGGAGGCAGGTCCCAGGCACTGCAGATAAATGACATGTGTGCTGTACTGTGTGTGCAGTGCTTGTGTACAGCACAGTGGAGGGTGTAAGCATTGTCACACATCACTGCATGCTGTGCCTACCTGTGACAGTCCTGCCGGAGACAGACATGTGACACCGCTGCACAGGCAGCATAGCATGTGAAGATGTACATGTGGGCTGCACACCTTAGGCAGATGTCCACAGGTCATGTGTGCCACGGTAGTGTGGTTGAACACGACTATCAGACTGGACAAACACCACATGCCTGCATAACTACAGTATGACCATAGTCAACAGTCCCAGTGACAGAGTAGGCCAATGTACACTATCCCTGCGTGCAGACCACTGGCTACTAGACACCTGGCTAGACACACACCTGGAGGGTTAATTCACCATTGAGCCATCACATGTCCCAGTCCATGTGGGCCGTACAATGTCATCACAGGGTGGTCACAATAGCAGGTGGCAAGGCAGACACGGTGTACCAGGTGATGTGTCATGTGTGCATATGTCGACTAGCACAGCTGTTCACATGTCTGCAACATACTGGTGCACGGTGTATACTGTTACATGATGTATGGAACTGCACTGTCACCCACTACAGGGCCATCTGACACAGGTGTGTTGTGACTGGTGTAACCCATGTTTGCACAGGATACACACTGCTGTTGTAGGCAGCCATGCTGGTGGCTACCAGTGATATATGCAGTGGTCATACAGACATACCGTACACAGTGTTCATGCAGGAATGTCCATTGTCGTGGACGATGTGCTGCTATGTGAATGTAGGTGTGTGTTGTGAATGTTACACATCCAGAAGACACCATCTGGTGCAGTCATGGTTGTCAACACCAGTACACACATCCACAGCAGTCAGAACCCAGTCCTGACAATGTGTGTCAGTCACCCTCGTACTGTGTGACATATGTGCACATGGCAGAACACCTCCCACTGTCATCTAAGCTGGCTACATGATGGCTGGAATGTGCTGTAGAAATGTACAATGCTGGTAGCCCAATGAAGTACCTGGAATCAGACACAGTACGCTATGTCAGCCATGTAAACCATGCACAACAATGACCGCCCAACAGACACAAACAATGCATTGACACATGGAACATGTGCACATGACAACCCCAATGAGGTATGTTGCACATATTGATGTACAATTGTCATCTATGGCCATAGCATGGATGCAGACACACATACTCCACAGGTAGTACCATGTGATGTAGGTAGGGGGCATTGCTCGTGTACATGTCACAGTAGCTGTACACACACATGTCCTGCATAGCCGTCATGTAGGGGTAGCTGTGGTATGTGACTACTGGACATGCCCGTACAAATGACCATGTCCCACAGGAGATGTGTTATGTGTGTACCACATGTGACGTGCTGACAACAAGCTGTGATGTGTATGGCTGCCGGTGTACCTGTGTGACATTGTCTGTGATGGGTGCAAAGGCATTAAGTATCGTATTGCATGCACACAAGCCCCACATAGGTCCATAGCCTGAACATACAATACAAGGAGTGTGTGGGATGATAGCAACCCACAGGAGGAGATGGGTATGGCCGGCAGGCCACAACCACATGTGTGTGTACGGTGTTCACGTCCACCACACATGAGCATCTGAGAGGCTAGTGTTACAGCTGCACAGGGTTGCATGCATATATGTTCAGCAACATCCCTGTGTGTCCCACCACTGGCCCGTGGACCGATGGACACCAACCAAATGTGCAGATATGACATGTGCACAGCACATCACAGATGCCTACTGTAGAACAGGCTTACCGTGTAGACATGTGCACAGTAGGTCTGTGCCAGCTGCAGTCAAACATGTAATGTGCCGAACCACACCAATAGTCCAGGCCATGCCACAGATGGACGTGCATGCATCTGTGTATGTATGGCTGTGAATGTCTCCGGCATAGCAATATAGCTGTGTCACCGTTGTGAACAACAATATGAATGTGTCATATGTGTGAGGGGTGCGTCATACGATATATGGTCTGATCGACGATACCATCAGTGACCCTGCTATGTGAACATCCCTGTCCCCATACATGGATACCTATGCTGTGCCCAACACCACATTCACAGAGGGAGGGATGGCGGTGTGTAGCGCAGCAGCAGACATGGGGGTGGCAGCAGGCACTGGATGTACACATATGTGGTACCCACATCAGTGCAGGCAACCATCCATGTGCACGGGATAGCGGTGTGTCCACATACAGCACTGTGTTGATCAATATCCCAGCACATAGCACCTGCCAGGGTTACAGTGTATGCATGGATGTGTGATACCTGCATGCACCAGACACACCCTCAGCAAGCAGCGTGCAGCATACCTCGCTTGAGGCCAGTGTCCACACCATGGCGATAGACATGTTGAATGTCCATATACACATAGCACTGACATATGGAATGGACAGCCACCCTGCCAATATCGTAAACCCCAGGTGGATCACAACCCAGTGCCATGTATGTGGCATACCCTGCCATACCATGCAGACCTGCCCAGCAAGGCTGCATGAGCTATCACAGTCCTACATGGTGCAATGGACAAAAGGCACTCTCACTATCAACCATACACAGCAGTAATGTGGCGGTGATGCACCCTGTGGTGTCACAGGTGCTGTGTGATGCTTTGGACAATGTATGTGTGTACATGCTATGCATGGCCTGTCCTGCTAATGTGTCATGGTTACACATTGCCCTATGTCTATCACATGTGCAACACAGGTGAGCTGTGGCAAGTTGTCCAACACCCGTACAGTGCTGTGTGGATGTACATGGCACGACACATGCATGTGCAGGTGTCCATGTGTATGTGTACAGTGCCACTGCTGACGTTCACAATGGCTACAGACGTGATGTGTACTGACATATACACAGCGTCCAGGTGAACAGCAGCACCGATGTCACATGGGGACCTATGCCAGTGATATGGACACAGGTGCAGCCAGGTACACATGTCCACAGCTGGCTAACATCTACATGGTGCGTGTACAGTGTGATGGGGTGGCAAACAGATATGATGTGACACACACTGCTCAATGGTGTGAAGCCAACACATCGGCTGTGTCACTGCCACGATGCCTTTCACAGATTACTGTGCAGATGTCGTACTTGTCATAGCAATGTATCTCCAACAGTATGCCAGCACAGCAGTGTAAATGTGACCTGCCACCATCATTATGTCTTACAGATAATGCCACGATCCCGGCTTGCTGCATTCAGTCGACAGGAGGAGGAGGTGATCATACCATACCTCCATAGTAATCATAACATGTTATTTAGTCATGTGCCACAGCAGGCACAGGAACGACAGGAGATGTGGGAAGAGATGTGCAGGAGGGTGAACAGCCTGGGCGGATACAACCGCACTTATCAGCAGATCTGCAGGCACTGCACAGACCTGATCCGGCATGCAAGACAGCGTGCCGCTGCAATCGCCAGACAACAACGTGGGACAGGTGGTGGGCCACCAACCCAGCCCCCACTCACAGCCACGGAGGAGCTCCTGGCCAGTCTGGGGACACCCACGGAACAACACGCAGAAACCCATGTGTCCATCGTGGAGGTGGGTGTCTCCCGAACTATGAGCTTGGAGTTGCATGGTAAGTCAGGGTTGCATGTTTGTATGATAAGTGACGTGGGGGTGGGTGTCATAGTACAACACATAATATAGCCATACATGCCAGGTATATGGCCACACAAGACGCATACTACAGTATGCTATGTTGTGTTAGCAGACATGTGCATAGCACATGCTAACTCACAGACGCATGATGTGACATGCACACTGCTGACTGTGGCGATAGTAATGGATAATGTGTATACCTTTGTGTCATCCCTTTACAGGTACATCTGGCGTGTCGCAAACACAAGGGTCTGTTGCAGGTAAGTCTGTTGCTAGTCAAAGGCATGATATGGTGTATTGATATTCCCCATGTGTCCAGGCATGACATGCACACCTGTGTGTGCCCCAGTCACGGTATACAGGTTGCACCACCCGACACACACACCACCCATGTACAGTACATACAACCGTTAGCGTAGAGTGACATGACACCACACGACCTATTGGTGTGTCACGTGCATTCAGCTATGCATACAATGGTGTAGGTGTTCCACAATGGCTGCATGTGTAGTATGCATCGGTATGCCTCTGCAGTATGCACACAGTACCACATAGTGAGCTGTGATCTTGCCAGAGCACAGGTGTTACCAATGTGACCTATGCCCCTGCATCGGGTGCACACGTTGTGACATGGCACATGCCATGTCCCATGCACGTGGATGTCTGGCTGCAACATTGTCACACCATGACATGACCTATGCACGACATAGCAGACATCCACACTGTCTGCATATCTGTAGGGAATGTGACACCTTACACTACTATGGTTGTATGTCACATGGGCCACCACAGGGCCATATGCACGATGTCCACCACACACAATTGTCAATGACCCAGACAGACAAGGCCATGGTCGATACCTACAGGCATGTTGCCACACAGTACATCCACAGTGGGTAGTCACCGTTGCACCCTGTACACACATAGTGGGCTCATCACTGTAGTGGCCCCCCTGGACATCCGATGTAGTACACCACTGACATGGAATGCCTCTCCGCAGCTACTACAGGTGCCTCCAATATCCACCACATACGTGCTGCTGAGCGGCTTAACTGACTGACAGACATGGCAATGTAATGCGTCCAGGTCACGCATCACACAGAAACACAACTGTGTCCTGCTACTGTGCAGTGGCACAGTGCCCGCACTCCACACTGTACAGCTATGTACACAGCTCACACCAACCGCACCTGCACAGACATCCCTGTTACCCATACATTGTATCTGTAGACTGTACACATAACACTGCACCATGACAGCCATTGTGATGTGGTGCATGCGGTGGGACACCATCGTCACATGTCCACATGATACCACACATGTTTGCGGTGTACATGACATAGTTCATAGGTTCATAGGTTCATAGGTTCATACTAGGCTATCTGCCCGAGGGCATTTACAAGCCTAGCCCATAGTTTTGTGGCTTACGCCACCCCTTTAGTATGGGGAACTATACCCGTTATTTTGCTGTGCCTCTGTCGAGCAGTGACACTGAGGTAATCCCTGGGGTATATCTGCGATCTCCCATCCATTGGTCAAGATTTCTCTTAAACAAGGCCAGCGAGGTGCTCTGCCTCACATATACCGGGATTTTATTCCACAGCATAGGGAGTCTTTGGGTGATGAATCTATTCCTCCAGCATGTCCTATTAATAGCCGTGTCAAGGTTTAAGTCTCTCACCCTTGTGGCTCTGATGGATCTAGATTTTTTGAGGTGAAGCATATTCATCAAATCTGGGTTTGACATGGCCTTGTATGTTAGGCAAAGGTCACCTCTGAGCAAGCGGTAAGCGACTGAATAGAGCTGGAGTTCTTTCAGTTGGGCAGCATAGGACAGATGTTTGAGACCCTTTATCCTTTTGGTGAGGAACTTTTGTGGCCTCTCCAGCTGCTGCAAGTGTCGGGTCAGATACATTCCGAATGGGGCATTGTACTCAATCATTGGTCTGATGAGTGATGAGTATAGGGAGACTATGACCTCCCTTGATCTAGATGAGAATCCCTTCATGATAAGGTGGGTAATGTAGAAGGTCTTCCTAACTACTTTAGCTACATGGGTGTTGAATGACAGACTACTATCAACCTGGGTCCCCAGGTCCCTGATAACTTCTTCTGTGCTCAGTGGATTGCCACCTATTTGGTAGCTAGGGTAACCTTGTTTTTCGAAGGGTATGACTATGCATTTTTGGCATTTAACTTTAGGCCATGGCTCTGGCACCAGTTATCCGTTTCTGTGAGACCCTTCTGAAGGATATCTGTGTCAGATGTGTTTTCTACTATGGCCAGTTTGCAGTCATCTGCAAACTTTGTCAGCCATAACCCTCCTGTGTTTGCTTGTACTTCGAAAAAGTAGATGCCAAACAAGAGTGGCCCAGGACTGAGCCCTGTGGTACACCACTTGTGACAGGCTTTGAGTCTGACATGGCGCCAGCAACTCTGACCCTGTGGGTTCTGTCACTCAGCCAGTTTGCAACCCATCTTGTGATGTATGGGTTAACATTTAAGCTGATGAGTTTTTCAATGATACCTGAGTGGGGCATTGTATCGAAGGCCTTCGCCAGATCGAGGTAGGCTGTATGGACTGCCTTTCCCTCATCAATGGCTTTGGTGACTGTTTGAAAAAGTCAACCAAGTTTAGAAGGCATGATCTGCCTTTGACAAAGCCAAACTGGGATGGATCCAAAGTCTGCAAATTTCCTATGTCTTTATTTATGAGGTCCATTATGATCCTCTCCATGGCTTTGCAGATAAGGCTTGTCAAGCTAATGGGCGGTAATTTCCAGGGTCGGTGGAGGCACCGCCTTTGTGAAGTGGGACCACAGTTGCAGTGCGCCACTCCTGGGCGTATCCAGAGGTAAGACTATGATTAAACAGCTGTCCTAGCTGTGGGTTTAATTCCTCATTGAGTTCGTGGAGCACACAGCCGGGGACACCATCAGGTCCCATGGATGCTGTGTTTTTGCTTTGGAGAGAGCAGTTCTCACTTGGGCGTTGGAGATGTTTGGGGGCTGCAATCGCTTGGTATAGATATCTCTCCTTTTTGGGGGGGGGGAGAAGTTTGCACTGAACCTGTCAGCCAGTATGTTGGCAATGTCTGTAGGATCAGTAATCTTCACATCATTTTGAACTAGTTCTGAGCATATCTGGGAGTTTCCTCCCAGGTTTCTAACATAGCTAAAGAAGGCCTTATGATTGTCTTTTGAGTCTTTAGCTATTTTTCTCTCAAAATTTGCTTTGGATGATTTTATGAGAGCTCTTAGTTTTTTACTTATAGTGATCAAGGGTGTCTTACCTTTTAAGGATTTTGCTCTATCTTGTAGTAGCTTCCTCCTTTTGTTGTAGAGTTTGTTTATGGCTGGGGTCCACCAGACTGGACGCTTGCCTTTGGTACAAAGAGTCTTTGTTTTGCTTGGGATTGCCTTATCCATGCAGTCCTGCAGGTGCTGGTAGAAGGCATTTGTAAGTGATTCAGCGGCTGGGTTATCCTGCCGTCAGGCGGTCCCGCAGTCGGCCAGAGTTCCAAAGTCTTGGTCCGGCGTCTGTTGCTGTCGCTTCTTCCCTGACGTCAGTGCGCCAGGGGTATGTAAGATGCATCCAACGCCATTTTCTTCAGTCTTTCTTGCCACGCGGTGCCCGAAGCAGAAGCATTTTGCAAGTGCCAGTCGGCCGACTCCTGAGATTTTCGAAGTCGAATTTCAGATCTGAAGTCTTCCATAAAGCTAAGTACCCCGTTGGGGAAACTTTTTTTTCTTGCCTCAGACCGATGTCAGAAAAAGTTAATTGTATTTCTTCTGGGAAGCAAATACCTCATAAGGACTTCCACTCTTACTGTATTCCATGCCTAGGCCCTGATCATAACGTCACTAGTCAGTTTTGTTAGATTTAACAAACACACTATAAAAAGACGTTTTGATTTTGCTTTGCACTACTTTGGCTGAAGATTCAATTATACCATGCCATCGGATCAACCGATGAACGCAATACCAAAAAAACGCAAGGACAAGGATAAAGACAGGCATCCGAGGCCCAAAACAGACGACGAAACCTCTTCTAGGCCAGTGTCGGCAGACATGTGTACTGTCAACTCGCCCGTGGCCACACGGTGTATCACGGTGATGCATGCAAACTACCATGAATGTGTGTACTGCATGCCTACTAAAAGACACCTGCCTGTTGTACTGTTCCCACCAGGGCAGTGTGCATACTGCCACTAGGAATGTGTGGTCTACATTCACTGGTCTGTGGTGTGTGAATGCTGCATGCCACCTGCAATATCACATGCATGATGTCTGTGTGTGTGTGTGTGTGTGTGTGTGTGTGTGTGTGTGTGTGTGTGTGTGTAACTGACGGTATGCCTTTGTATTGACAGGTGCTGTAGGTGAGTTTCCCTCCTGCGGTCCAGCTGATGCTAGTGTCCCCACAGATACTAGTGGTGATGACCATGTGCATGAGGCACAGGCAGGGTCGTCACAGGCACACACTGTGCCATTGGATAACATCACACTTACGCCCCTTCATCCCTGAACACGGTTCGATGCCGACATACCCCAACACCGTTGCCCATAGATGACGGTCAGTCAGCGTCTGTTGGCATCGAGCAGGAATGTGTGGTGGCTGCAGAAGGTGTGGGTACACACGATGTTGCCAGTGTAATGACTGGTGCAGTGCCACGCAGGCATGTGACAGGTGCTGCTCGTAGGGGGAGCACCGCTAGACATACACCTGCCACAGGGTGCAGCAGCTGGTATAACCAGACGCATGTTCCAGACTGTAATGGCGGAGCAGGCACGTGCCGAACGGCAGAACCAGGAAGGGCAGAGGCTGCAGAGGTCTGCAATCCGTTCCTTGAATGACAACATCCAGGCATTGGCGAATGCCCAACAGCATCTTGCCGATGTTCTGGATAGGAGATTGGGTGAGATGGCTGGTATCCTCGACCGAGGCATGGCCATCCTTGAGCGTGGGCTGTCCGTGCAGGAACACCAGGTAGGGGGTGAGGCATAGGGCACGTGGGCAGGGCCAGCAACACCACTTGGTGCAGGTCAGCGTGGCGTGCCACCTCCCCTGCCCACCCCCCCAGTGCCGGTAGCAGCAGCAGTGCAGCTGCTACTACACCGACCACACCAGGACAGACCAGGCCACGGGGGCGTGGCCTAGACGCCCGGCGTGCACGCTTCCAGCGGACATGTGACATCGGAGAGTGGACTGTCTGTACCTACACCCGGTCGTGCCTGCGACCCCAGGCAGGCCCGGTCACGCAAGGCAGGCGGACACAGTGAGCCGTAACACCTGCACTGTACAGTCTGGGGCTGCCAAGCATACCCGTGTAGGCATCACAGATTACTGAACTGTGTACACACAAACCCACACACAGCAAACACGACTGTAGGGCTCCACCACACCCACATGCAATGTACACAGTCATGCCTAGTCAATGCACAGGCCCTTACACACACATGATGTCATCCATTGGTACAGCCTATGCCTGTGGCACACATATCACCCTGTGCATATGATGAAGTCTCTGCCACATAACTGTGAGCTACACCATCAGTGCATGGTTATGCAAACATATTCTGATGCACAGGGTGGACAAGATAGTGAGAGGTGTATGTGATACCTGTGTCCGCATAGTACGTGATGTGTATGTTGTGGTGTGTGTGTATGGCTGGTGACAGGTGTGTATGTGATGTGGGTTGTGCACTGACATCATGCAGCAGACATACCATGCAGGACAGGTGCAGCATTCATTGATCTGTGTACACAGTATGTGTGGTGGTTACATGTGTAGCACCATGTTGGTTCAGTTAACCCGTATGACAATGATGGTGTACTTGCATGTGCCTACTGGGAGCACTGTAATTAGTTCCCCACGTGAGTCGTGGGTACCCACAGGCATGTCTGGCGACATCAGCATAGCACAGGTACCGCACTCAGCATGGACCCCTACATAGGAACATAGGCGCATGTACATAACAGGGTATGTGCCCACGACATGTGTGGACCTAGCATGACCGTGTGTGGCTGATAACACCCCTCAGGATGGGGATGCCACATCCATCAGTCCCCAGTCCTCGTCCAGCACTGACACACAGATGATGCCTGGCGAACTATATCCACACATCCACACCTCATTATTACTCCTGGACGAAGGCAATCAGTGCCTTTCCTTCACATGGGCTGGCACTCCTCTACGTGTTGTAGGGGGTCTCCGGCCATTGACCCTGTTCCCCCAGCACGTCACACTCATCTTTGTGGTGATGTGTGTGACAGTCGCTTCTGTGCCCGTGTTTGCCTGGAGCCTAGGAAGTGGAATATGCCCATGTCACCCAGGTCAGACATGGCCGTGTATGCCAGGCACAGATCACCACAGAGCAGATGTGCTGTGAAGGTTTACAGCTGGAGTCCCCTTGGTCGTGCAGCTTGTGACACATGTCCTAGCACCGTCATCCCCGCCTTGTGTAATGTTTGCGGTCCTTCCGAGTGCTGCAGGCGTCAGGTTAGCTACAGGCCAGATGTGCCAATGTACGCAGTCATTGCTCTGGTGTGTGATGTGTACAGGGGTACAATGAACACCCCTGATGTCGATGCGATTCCTTCCAGACCAGGAGGCCACAGTGGAATGTCTTCACACCCACATTGCCATTGTGTGTGTTGACAGATGTTAACGACAGGTGTAGCCATTTCCATGAACATGTCCACCATCTGGAATGGCTTACCACCTACATGTGACATTGGGCCGAACATGTCCTTCACACTGGGTAGGTCTGCACCTTCTCTGGCATGTAGTAGCAGGCCATGGCTCTGGCACCAGTTATCCATGTCTATGACGCCCTAGGTGGATGTCCGTGTCACATGGGGTGTTGGGTATGGTGGCCGGTGCGTAGTCATCTGCATACCTTGTCTGCCACAATCCCCTTATGATTGCATGCACATTGGAAGGTCGAATGCCATATGGCAGGGGCCCAGGACTGAGCCCTGTGGGCCTCCACTGGAGACCAGATATGAGTGTGACAAGGCACCAGGAACACCAACCCTGTGTGGTGTGACCTCCAACCTTTCTGAGAAGCATCGGGTGACATATGTCCACACATGTATGCTGGCGAGCCTTTCCATGAGTCCCATGTGTAGTGTGCTCTGAACGCTCCCACCAGGTCATGGTACTGTGTGCAAACCCACGTATCCCCATCAATGGCCTTGGTGACCACTCCAGACAGGACGAGCAGGTTCGGGAGGCAGGATCCGCCCTTGACTATGTTGTTGTGGGTATGTTTCGGTATTGGCTGTACACCGCTGTCTGTATCCATGGGCACCTGTATGGACCTCCCCACAGCTTTGCAGACAAGGCTTGTCAAGCGGATAGGGTGTGGCTGTCTACAGCCCATAAGAGCACTACCCTGGCATAGTGGGACCACAGATGCCATATGACGTCCATTGGGGACATAGCCCATAGTAAGGCTAACATGACACAATGGCCGCATGTGTGGGCCGAGGCCCTCAATGAGGATGGGTAGCACACAGCCAAGGACACCATCGGTGCCCAGTGGTGCTGTGTCAACCGCCATACAGATATGGGATCACTCCAGGCCATATGAGATGTTTGGGAGGCTACACTCTGGTGGGATGGATATGTCCCCTCTTGGGGGGGGTGGGATGTATGCATGGAAGATGTCCACTGGTTTGCAGACAATGTCTGTGGGTGCAGTGACCGTTGTACCATTCTGGACCATTTCCAGCCAAGTCTGTGTGCCCCCAACCATGTCCTTATCACAGTTAAGGAAGGCCCTATGGTTGTCTCATGTGCCCTCTGCAGTACCACTCCCACAAGCGGACGTGGATGATTGTATGTGTGGCCGTATGGTGACGCCGGTATGAATGGGAGATGGTTTCCCTGGTATTGACATTGCTCTGTCATGTATTAGCTCCAACTGTTGATGTACAGCTAGTCAGTGGCTGGGGTCCACCACACCATGTGCCTACCTGTGGTGGACAAGGTCCTGATGTTATCATGTTTGCCTGTTGCAGACATGCATGTGGGTGCTCAGAGAATGCATTCGTTAGGCGGTTGCCTGTCTGGCCTGGGTTCAGCACTGGCATGGAGGACTTGTATTGTACCACACCGGTCGTATGATGTGTGTGGTTTGTTGTGGAGAGGTCATCACTTAGGTCCCCCATGCCGGTGTTGGTTACAGGATGTGGATGACCAGTGGATCCACTATACGGTCTGGCATCACCATTGAGGGCTGTACATCCTGTGTGGGGCATATCCTCACCATGTGTGATGGGCAGAACTGTCAGACATCCCCCCCTAGTATGTATGGTGCATGGCTGTTTAACAGTGGCCAGGTGTGAGAACACCTGTGACCGGTGGCGTAGTGTGTTGTGCCATGGCTGATGTTCCCAGTCTATGTATGGGTGGTTCATGTCACCCAATACGGTGCTGTTGTGAGAGCATGCCCACTCACCAGTGTCCTCAGGACATCTGTGCAGGTATCCTGTGTTTGGGAGGGTTGTCTGTAGCATGCAACAAACTGTAGGCCAGTCCTACACATGGTTAATTGCACCTAGATATTCCCCAATGCAACGGCCATGTCTGTGGCATGGCCGGGTTGCTGTTGTGTGGCTGGACACACGACGGTCCACATTCCGCCACCCATGCCGTCGCACCATGTGTATGCATGTCTGCTCTGTGCCGACTCTAAGTGTCTGAGCATGCCCAGTAGGCAGCTGTGTAGATAGACACACAGCACAGTGCAAACCACGGCCGACTGCAGTTATACCCCGGGTGCATGCCTGTATCCCCTTCGCAATGGCCACGTCTGTGGCATGGCCAGGTTTCTGTTGTGTGGCTGGACACACACGGTCCACATTCCGCCACCCATGCCGTCGCACCATGTGTATGCATGTCTGCTCTGTGCCGAGTCTAAGTGTCTGAGCATGCCCAGTAGGCAGTGATGTACTGATCAGTAGTTACTTGGTATTCCCGACTGCAGCACTAACGTGTTACTGTACGGCGACCTTGGGATGGTAACAGGCTGCGTGACTGCGCACTCTGACCTAACTCCCGATCGGGCGCATTGCCTCTGCAAATGATACCACCCACGTAGGAGTATGCCTCCTGACAGCGCTCTGCTCAGTAAACTCGGTAGCGTTCTGTAAATGCTTCGTACTGTAGTGTGTTCATGTAGATAGGCGTAGGTTCGTCTCCCATCCCTTCCGTGTGTGTGTGTGTGTGTGTGTGTGTGTGTCTCTGTGTGTGTGTGTTTCCAGCTGCCTCTGCGAATGAACATGCTTTTAGGTGCTCCGCAACACAAATCTTGGCTATTGCCAACTATTGTCTTGCGGGTGACGTCACCAGCCTACAAGTATGCCTCTGACAGCGCTCACTTCAGTAAACTCGGTAGCGCGTTCTGTAAATGCTTCATACTGTAGTAAGTTCATGTAGATAGGCGTAGGTTCGTCTCCCGTCCCTTCCGTGTGTGTGTGTTTCCAGCTGCCTCTGCGAATGAACATGCTTTTAGACGCTCCGCAACACATACCTTGGCTATTGCCAACTATTGTCTTGCGGGTGATGTCACCAGCCTACAAGTATGCCTCCGACAGCGCTCTGTTCAGTAAACTCGGTAGCGCATTCTGTAAATGCTTCATACTGTAGTGAGTTCATGTAGATAGGCGTAAGTTCGTCTCCCGTCCCTTCCGTGTGTGTGTGTGTTTCCAGCTGCCTCTGCGAATGAACATGCTTTAAGACGCTCCGCAACACATACCTTGGCTATTGCCAACTATTGTTTTGCGGGTGACGTCACCAGCCTACAAGTATGCCTCTGACAGCGCTCACTTCAGTAAACTCGGTAGCGCGTTCTGTAAATGCTTCATACTGTAGTAAGGTCATGTAGATAGGCGTAGGTTCATCTCCCGTCCCTTCCGTGTGTGTGTGTGTGTGTGTTCCCAGCTGCCTCTGCGAATGAACATGCTTTTAGACTCTCCGCAACACATACCTTGGCTATTGCCAACTATTGTCTTCTTGGTGGCGCCAGCCTACAAGTATGCCTCTGACAGCGCTCTCTTCAGTACACTCGGTAGCGCGTTCTGTAAATGCTTCATACTGTAGTAAGTTCATGTAGATAGGCGTAGGTTCGTCTCCCGTCCCTTCCGTGTGTGTGTGTGTGTTCCCAGCTGCCTCTGCGAATGAACATGCTTTTAGACTCTCCGCAACACATACCTTGGCTATTGCCAACTATTGTCTTGCGGGTGACGTCACCAGCCTACAAGTATGCCTCTGACAGCGCTCTCTTCAGTAAACTCGGTAGCGCGTTCTGTAAATGCTTCATACTGTAGTAAGTTCATGTAGATAGGCGTAGGTTCGTCTCCCGTCCCTTCCGTGTGTGTGTGTGTGTGTGTGTGTGTTCCCAGCTGCCTCTGCGAATGAACATGCTTTTAGACTCTCCGCAACACATACCTTGGCTATTGCCAACTATTGTCTTCTTGGTGGCGTCACCAGCCTACAAGTATGCCTCTGACAGCGCTCTCTTCAGTAAACTCGGTAGCGCGTTCTGTAAATGCTTCATACTGTAGTGAGTTCATGTAGATAGGCGTAGGTTCATCTCCCGTCCCTTCCGTGTGTGTGTGTGTTTCCGTTGCTTTCGCAACTTCTTCTGAAAAAGCAAATTCTTAAACTGTTCACAATCAACAGTGTGATATTTAAAATCTTGTTAAGACTCACATTGTTGATTGTGAACATTCTTAGACTTTGCTTTTTTCTGCAGACGTTGTGGAAACAACGAAAACGTTGCATGTTTTAATAAACTGTTTAAATGTTACGAAGACTTGTGTTGTGTCGAACTACGGGGACTATTCTTGCTGCAGGTTGCTGGTTTGTTTGTGTTTCATAGTACAATATCATGTAATACGTGTGTTCATAGTATGCTTTCTGTGATGTTGACACGTGTGTGTTTCGTTAGCAGTGCGTCTGTGCTTTCTATGCTGTGGCTACATGTTCATTGTTTGCATAGAAAGTGACAAGTGGAAGTGTAAGGGTGGACATTTAAAGCCTGGATACTTCCATGTTATGTGTAAGTCTCACGGGGCCAATGGGTGATAGCGCATACATGTCTATGAAGTACCTTTGGATACCATATGCGACGTGTCGTGGACGAAATGTTTAAGTTGACTGTTCCATCTACCTATGTGTGACATGGTTTGTGGCCATAGGGTGCCAGCAAGTCTTTCCTGTTCATTGGGTGTTTGCCATGGTCTATTGACATCAATCCTATTAATTCACCGAAGGATGTCTTTCATTGGTGGCAACGCCATAGTTTGACCATCGTATGTCATTCCCAGCAGACGTTGAGATTGTGCCATTGGTATGTTTACACAGGTGACCCATCTGTTCCACTGTATGGAAGCGTGTGATCCCCATTGATGTGCTGGCAGATTGAGTGCTGTATACGGTATCTGCCCAGCGGTCTGGCTTTGAATGGGGAGTGTCTACTGTAGTCCCTATCTGTATTTCCTGGGTTATGCCTTGCAACAGCTGTGGGATTCCCCCAGGTTTGCAGCTATGGGTGCCATCTTGGCCGTACATTTGTCCATCCATGGGAACTGCCTACTGGACACTAGTATCGGGCTGTAAACATTTCACAGCTGCATTCTCCATTTCCGGTGGATGATCGGCATTATTATTGCGGAGTAACGCATATGCCATGGCCACGTCCCGCACACAGGGCGGGACAACGAATCATCTGCCAATCCACACCGACACCCATTTTTGCATACCCACGATCCCATGTCTGCAGCCCTCGACAGTACCCCTTGCACACCCTTCATGTGTGCGGAAATGGGATGTGAACGCACGTGTATGGACGCAGCAGCCTGGGGAGTCCTATTCATATGTCCTGCATTTCATGGACGGTTGTCATCACCCTTGAAGACGCTTGTGCATATATCTACCTGTGCCGTAGTCACGGCTGTCACCTCTTCCGGTTCACACTATGCTGCCCACACTTACTTAAGGAGTAATTTTGGGTCCTGCAATGGACACCGATGTGCATATGTAAAGTGTAGAACATGTTGGACTGTGTCCATTCGGCCAGTGGGTTTGACTGCCGCCGTATGTTCCCCAGTCCCGGATGTCTGTCTGCCTACCCATATTATGTAGTGCTACGGAACCCGTGTCCTTCCACAATTTACCCATATGGTGTTACTGTAGTACTGCAGGTTGGCAACTGCTTTAAGTAATCCTCAGAGGTACCATTGTGAACTATCCGCCACTGTATTGTCATTATAACACAGCCGGTACATGTAGAACCTATTTATTCATGACAGTATGTTATTTATGTGTGGGAACGCCATATTTTAACCATAGTATGACCTTCCTAGTTGACGTTGTTGGTGTGCCATTAATATGTGTTCCACAGGTCGCCCGTATGTTCCGCCGAGTGGAAGCGGGTGATCCCCACATACTTGCTAGCACCTTGGCTGCTGTGTACGCCGGGATTCGCACGGCCGGATGGATGTCTACGGGGTGTGTCTACTGTTGTTTCCATCTGTATTTCCTGTGTTATGCCTTACTACGGCTGTGTGATTGCACCAGGCTTGCTATTATGGGTGCCATCTTGTCCGTACGTTTGTCCATCCTTGGGAAATGCCTACTGGACACTGGTGTAGGGCTGTACCCATTTCACAGCTGCATGTAGCATTCTCCGGTGGATGATTGTCAGTATTGGTGGGTGGTAAGGCATGTTCTGTACCCACATCCTTCCCACGGGGCGGGACAATGGATCATCTGCCAATCATCTCCAACACCCATTTCTGCATACCCACGATCCCATGGCTGCAACCCTCGACAGTACCCATAGCAAATCCTCCATGTGTGCTGGAATGGGATGTGGACGCACATCTGTGGACTCGACAATCTGTGGATTTCTGTGCATATGTCCCGCATTTCATGGACAGTTGTCATCAACCTTGAACACACTGGCGGTGCATATATGTAGCTGTGCCATAGTCACGGCTGTAGTTCATCTTGGTCTTCCACTTGCACCCAGTTGGCGTTGCAAAAGGAGAAATTTTGGGTCCTACAATGGACACAAATGTGCATATGTAAAATGTAGAAAATGTTGGGCTGTGTCCATCTGGCCAGTGGTTGTGACCGCTGCTGTATGTTCCCCACTCGCAGATGTCTGTTTGACTACACATATTATGTTGTGCTACGAAACCCATGTTCTACTACGATTAACCCAAATGGTATTGATGTAATGCTGCAGGTTGGCAGGTGCTTTAAGTAATCCTCAGAAGGCCCAGTAGGACATATACGCCACTGTAATGTCAATATAAAACAGACAGAACATGCATACCCTATTTATTCATTGAAGCATGTTCGTTATATGCGGGAACGCTAGTGTTGAAACATCGTATGACCTTCGTAGTTGAGGTTGTTAGTATGCCATTAGTATGTGTTCCACAGGTCGCCCATTTGTTCCGCAGTATGGAAGCAAGTGATCCTCATGTTGTTGCTGGCAGATCGAGTGCTGTGTACGCCGGTATTCGCACGGCGCTCTGACTTTGTATGGGGAGTGTCTACTGTAGTCTCTAATGTATTTCCTGTGTTATGCCTTACCGCAGCTGTGTAATTCCACCAGGTGTCCAGTTATAGGTGCCATCTTGGTCGTACACTTGTCCATTCATGGGAATTGCCTACTGGACACTGATGTAGGGCTGAACACATTTTACACCTGCTTTTAGCATTACCCAGTGGATACTTTGCATCCTTAGTGGGGAGTAAGGCACGTGCTATACCCACAGCCCTCCCACGGGGCGGGACAATGGATTATCTGCCAAACAACACCGAGCCCCATTTTGCATACCCAGGATCCCATGGCTGCAAACCCTCACAGTGCATTACACATCCTTCATGTGTGCGGGACTGGGATGTGGACGCACTTCTATGGACACGACAATCTGGGGACTTCTGTTCATATGTCCTGCATTTCATGGACAGGTATCATCAACCTTAAACACGCTGGTGGTGCATGTCTAGCTGTGCCGTAGTCACGGCTGACACTCTGTCTGGCCGATCTCAGCGGATCGAAGGTGTAAACACAACTATTTTTGGAGTCCTACAATGGACACCGATGTGCATATGTAAAGTGTAGAACGTGTTGGACTGTCACCATCTGGCCAGTGGTTCTGACTGCCGCTGTATGTTCCCCAATCGTGGATGTCTGCTTGACTACCCATATTATGTATTACTTGGCCTATAAATATCCACGTGCCAGTAAGTGGAAATACAGCAAACCTTGCGTCCTGCCCATCTTCATAAACGACATTATTGAACATATATCGGCCAAAACAGACAATGACAAAAACGATAGACTCCACAGTCAAACGGTACGGAGCTCTTTCACCTACTAACATGGGGCATCGTCGGAGCACGAAATGCATTACATAGTTGTCCCTTATACACTTCCTTCAGAGTCAGTTTAAAGTCAAATAATCAATAAACCTGCTCATAGTTAAGTGGACAGTGCTACAAGTCTTGATTATGACGTGACATATACAAATCAGTGTTGCATACATTACTGCATGGAAACAATAATACGACAACAATGTGTTAATATAAATACAATATTGGTCAATACAATCAGTATCTTGAAACATAGTTGATAATTGTTGTGAGTAAACCTTAGAATGTAGTGTGTTGATCAGGATATTTTATATCAATGTGTATAATTGTAGCATTACGATTCCAAAGCATGGAATCAGTAAGTACTATTTAAGCATATATTGTACAATTATGAATGTAAATGAGTGGAGGACACATCCTTAACCTTCCCTGCTTCCAGTGGATCACACACGCACACTTGCATTTCCTAATTGTGGTTCTGGCGCAGGCGCACATGCATATCCGTATTCTGTTTATAAATGTTTACTGGGTCTGTGTGGTTACGTGTTATGTGTTAGTTGTGACTATTCCGGTAACATATGTCTGATCCGGTTGACGGACGTGTGCAGAACGCACTTACAACTTTATACATGTAACAGTCTTTGCAGCATGGACGCATTACGTACACGTTCACATCTATATGTTCCATAGTCATAATTCAAATGTGACTGCATTCACGTTTGCCAGTTACTGTGACCACTGCACGTTAGCTGTTCGGTGTCATTAATATGCATACCCATGGTACTTAAGTACATTTACATACCCCCCCCCCCGCAGTCACGCACGTCACAGGCATCCATTCTCCTGCTGGGAAAGGTGCGGTACTGCATGTTAAACATTCCTTATTCCCCCTCGCTCATGGCCCAGGATGCATATGTCGTGACCGCAGGGATGTTCAGATGACAGGTGCTTATATCCCCAACGCACAGGCCTTTGATTGTCAGGGTGTTGCTGTGGTGCTTTGGGTTTGGTCTTGTCCGCCCAGTGTGCGGAACTGCCCTGACCGTACGAATGTTAGATGAGTCACATGGGCACGTTTTGTCGTGTCTATGGTACCATGTCACCCCAATTATTCATAACTGTGTGCCCGATTGGCGGTGTACCCGTTGTAGATCTTGTTATACTAATTGCACACGGTCTGGTCGAACGGACCTATTTCCATTACTAACCCTCGGTATGTATGACCTGTGTCGCAATATTACATGGGTTTACCATTGCGTGTCGGCTTTCACTGAGCCACAGACATGTCCGTTGCTTGGTTTGGGCGGTTCCGCTGTGCTACACACATTTAACATGGCGGAACAGGTTGAACAGCTCAGCCACGGGGACATCGGGTTCTCCGTCGCTGTTTAGTATTGAATCGCTATGTGGAGTTTGTTTCACAAAGTGAGACAATGTCGACATTGGTAACGGACATCTCGCGCAGTACGTCGGCACCGCGGGTGACGTATGTCTGCGTTTGGGCGGCGGACAGGCATTATGCTGTGCCATTATGTCTGGGAATATATGGTTTCTTGCCATAGATGATATGCCATACTAGCAATGACCCGCGTCTGGGTGTGGGTACTGCTGTATTACCCATGGGAAGAGTGGCCTTAGGTTAAGTGGTGCCCTAGGCAGAAGTTGCCACCGCAACATCACCCGCTACCCCCCTCCTGGTCTACCTACACCAAACAAAGTCTGGAAAGGTGCCCCGAGTAGAGCAACGCCCTAGACGGCTGCCTACTTGGCCTATGCCTAAGGCCGGCTATGTGTGTGGTCCCTCGGGCATCGGACTCGGGAACGCGCCACGTCTGCCGTGGGTATGTCCAGCATTACCCACATCCAGCCGTGGTGTATTGCCATGATGTTCCATGTGTACAGTGGTGCCGGTTACCATACATATGCCTTTCTCAAAAGCCGATTTCACACTTCTGAACACTACTGTGGTCTCCTTTAAGGCCCCTGAGCCAGTGGTGAACATCACTCAAACCGCTGAATCGCCTTCCACCAGCACCTACAGGACTGCATGGATCAGGCAATCCCATACAAAACTGAGACTCTTTGTACCACAGACAAGCATGCAGTCTGGTGGACCCCAGCCATGAACTAGCTCTACAACGACAGGAGGTAGATAGTACAAGTTAAAGCGGAATACTTGTAAGGTAACACACCCTTGCTCATTATATGTGAAGAACTACAAGCTGTCATGAAATCATCCAGGGAAATTCAACAGAGAAATTAACAAGGACTCAACAGACATTCATAAGTCCTTCTTTAGCTATGTTGGACACCTGGGAGGACACTCCCAGATATGCTCAAACCGGGTTCGCAATGATGTGAAGATGACTGAACCTACACATTGCCAGCATACTGGCTGACATGTTCAGTGCTAACATTTCCCCCCCTCCCCCCCACATGGAGAGTTATCTATACCTGAGACTTGTAGATCCTGGAACATCTGTAACACACAG
Source organism: Protopterus annectens (assembly GCF_019279795.1). Taxonomy (NCBI): domain Eukaryota; kingdom Metazoa; phylum Chordata; order Ceratodontiformes; family Protopteridae; genus Protopterus; species Protopterus annectens. The sequence goes on from NC_056733.1 coordinate 1,437,449,153, forward strand.
GTGGGAAATGCTGTCTCCAAGGCAGTCAACACAGCATCCATGGGACCAGATGGTGTCCCAGCTGTGTACTCCATGAACTCTATGGGGAATTAAACCCACACTTAGGACAGCTGTTTAATCTTAGCCTCACCTCAGGATACGTACCCGAGTAGTAGCACAAGGCGACTGTAGTCACACTTCACATAGATGGTGCCTCCACTGACCCTGGTTATTACCATCCCATTAGCTTGACAAGCCTTATCTGCAAAGCCATGGAGAGGGATCATAATGGAACTCATAGATAAAGACATAGGGGACTCGCATACTTTGGATACAACCCAGTTTAGCTTGGTCAAAGTCAGATCATGCCTTTTACACGTGTTTGACTTTGTAGGATCAGTCACCAAGGCCATTGATGAGGGTAAAGCAGTCCATACAGCCTACCTCAACCTGACAAAGGCCTTCGACACAATACCCCCTCGGGTATCAGTGATAAACCCGTCATCTTGAGCGTATATCCATACATCGCCATATGGGTTGCAAACTGGCTAAGTCACAGAACACACATGGTCATAGTTGCTGGCGCCATGTCATACTCACAGCCAGTCACAAGCGGTGTCCCATGGGGCCCAGTCCTGGGTCCACTATTTTTCAGCATCTACATTTCCAAAGTACAAGCAAACACAGGGGGGTTATGGGTGACAATGTTTGCAGATGACTGCAAACTGGGTGCCATAGTCAGACACACATCTGACACAGATATCCTTCAGGAGTGCCTCACAGATGTGGATAAGTGGTGCCCGAGACATGGCCTACAGCTACATGCCAGGAAATGCATAGTCATACCCTTCGGGAAGAACAAGGTTACCCCTAGCTACCATATAGGTGGCAATCCACTGAGCACAGAGGGAGTTACCAGGGATCTGGGGACCCGGGTTGTTGTTAACCGTTCGTTAGACACACACGTTGCTAATGTAGTTAGGTAGACCTTCCACATTGCCCACATCATCATGAAGGGATTCACATCTAGATCAGGGGAGGTCATTGTCCCCTTGTACTCATCACTCATTAGACCTATGATTGGGTACAATGCCCCGTTCAGAATGTATGTGACCCGACACCTGCAGCAGCTGGAAAGCCACCAACAGTTCATCGACAAACAGATGCAGGGTCTCAGGAATATGTGTTATACTGACCAACTGAAAGAATTACAGATGTATACAGTTGCATACCACTTGCCCAGAGGTGACCTGTGCCTGGCATACAAGGCCATGTCGAACCCAGATCTGATGAGTATGCTTCACCTAAAGAAGTTAGATCCTCAGAACCACAAGGGCAGGTGACGTACACCTTGACACTGTCATTAATAGAACGTGTTGGTGGGACAGATTCATCACCCAGACACTCACTATGCTGTGGAACAACATCCCAGTACATGTGAGGGCAGGCACCTCGCTGGCCTTCTGTTAGTATTTTGACATGGATGTCTGAATTGATTTATTTAAGTAACCTTCTAAATGAATATTTACATTACCACATTGTGAATCTTTACATTTCGTTGGTCTATTTTACATTAGTCATAATCATACGGTTTATCTGTGTATATTATGGTTCATTTATATTACTAGGTGTCTGCAGTTCTTTTAATATATTGGCACAGTCCGTAGAACATATATATGTAGCTTACACAGTCAGACATTTGGAAAACATTATGTTGGTTCATCTTTCATATACATACATATATTTCTATTTCTCTATGAAGAATGTACCTTTCGAAGCAATGTCTGATGTCCTCACTGTGTGGAATCTGTAACCCAAGTAAAGTTTGTTTGCTTGTTTGCCTTTAAGGCATGTAAGTAATACCTAGCACATCTAATTTACTGACCAATTAAGGGTTTTACATGCAGTAGGTTGGACTGCATTGTATGTATTCTGAATAAGTCTGCTTATGAAGCAGACGAAAAGAGCTTCAGTAAACTATGGTGACTGCATTTAATTACTGGTGTGCTCTGAGTGGTCACTGACGGTGTCTACAGTACCTCGTCTTTGCTTTGGACTTCATCGGCTGGTTGTCTGTGTTTGTTGTATGGGGAATGTCAAGTGTAGTCCCTATGTGTATTACTTGTGTAATGCCTTACTACGGCAGTGTAATTCCACCGGGTTTGCAGTTATGGGTGCCATCTTAGTCATACGCTTGTCCATCCATGTGAATTGCCTACTGGACACTGGTATACGGCCGTACACATTTCACACCTGCATTTTGCAATCTCCGGTAGATGGTTTGCATTATTAGCGGAGAGTAAGGCAGGTGCTACGCACATATCCCTCCCACGGGGCGGGACAAAGGATTGCCTGCGAAACAACACCGAGGCCAGATTCTACATACCCAGACTCCCTTGACTGCAACAGTCGACAGTACCCATTACACATCCTTCATGTGTGCGGGACTGTGATGTGGACGCAGTTCTATGGACCCGGCAACCTGGGTATTTCTGTGCATGTGTGCTGCATTTCATGGACAGCTATCATCAACATTGGACACGCTTGCGGTGCATATGTGTACCTGGGGCGTGGTGGCGACAATGAGATCACGTGAGTAATGCAGGAAGCTAGCAGGCATTCCATGAATGGAATTTTGGGTCCTACAATGGACACCGATGTGCATATGTCAAGTTAGATGTTGCTGGACTGTGTCCACCTGCCCAGTGCTTTTCACTGCTGGTGTATGTTCCCCAATCGCGGATGTCTGTTTCACTACCCAGTCTACATGGTGCTACATAACCAGGTGATTTAGTACTGTGAACAAATGACATACATCCAAAGATGCTGGTTAGCAACTGCTTCATATAAACCTCAGACATCCCAATGGGACATATCCGTCACCATATTTCCAATATAACACCACCGGAACATGTTGATTACCTATGTTTTCATTTAACCATGTTGTCTTCATAGGTGGGAATGCCATAGTTTACATATCCTACATCACGTTGTGTGTGTGCCATTAGTATGTGTTCCACAGGTCGCACATCTGTTCCGCTGTACGGTAGCGGGTGCTCCTCATTCTGTTGCTGGCAGATTGAGTGCTGTGTACGCTCGGTCCGGCTTTGTATGTGGAATGTCAACTGTAGTCCCTATGTGTATTTCCTGTGTTATGCCTTAGCGCGGCTATGTAATTTACCCAGGTTTGCAGTTGTGGGTGCCATCTTGGCCATACGGGTGTCCATCCATGAGAATTGCCTACTGGACACTAGTATAGGGCTGTACACATTCCACACCTGCATTTAGCATTCTCCGGTGGATGGTTTGCATTATTAGCGGAGAGTAAGGCAGGTGCTACGCACACATCCCTCCCACGGGGCGGGACAAAGGATTGCCTGCGAAACAACACCTAGCCCAGAGTCTACATACCCAGAATCCCTTGACTGCAACAATTGACAGTACCCATTACACATCCGTCATGTGTGCGGGACTGTGATGTGGACGCAGTTCTATGGACCCGTACCCTGGGTATTTCTGTGCATCTGTGCTGCATTACATGGACAGCTATCAGCAACATTAAACACGCTTGCGGTGCATATGTGTATCTGTGACGACAATGAGTTCAGGTACGCATTGAAATAAGACATTATTCTGTTCTTTCCACAATTTTTGGGTCCTACAATGGACACCACTGTGCATATGTAAAGTGTAGAGCTTGTCGGACTGTGTCCTTGTGAGCAGTGGGTTTCACTGATGCTGTGTGTTCAGCAATCGCGGATGTCTGCTTGTCTACCCATACTGTGTAGTGCTACAGGAACCATGTCTTCCGACACCAGAACCCAATGGTGTACATCCAATGTTGCAGGTTAGCAACCACTTTCATACCCAGTCACGATTGGGTGGTATTGCCACTTTATTATCGGAACAACACCTCCAGACTGTGTACATCACGGGAACTTTAGGCCAGTCTTACTGGCCATTTGCAATTGTAATTAGCACACACGTGTCAATACATGTATGATAAGACATATTATCATGCAGAAGTTAATCTATGTTATTTGGACATTGGCTTCTGCTATTGGCATCCGTTGCTGCGAGTGTTGCCAGTTACCATACACATTGCTTGCTCAGAGGCAGACTACACAATTCTGCACACTACTGTGGTCTCCTTTAAGGACCCTGAGCCAGTGGTCGACAGTACTGCAGCCACTGCATCAATCACATTTGCCATCTACCAGTACCTACAGGACTGCATGAACCTGGCATTCACTTAACCAACTGTGGTTCATTGTACCAATGCCAAGCATCCAGTGTGGTGTACCCCAGCCATACACAGGATGTACAACACGAGGAGGTGGCTACTACAAGGTGGAGCAGACACCTTGTGAGGTATGACACCCTTGGTCATCATATGTGTAGAGTTACACACTGTCGTGCCATGGTCCAGGGCACATTCCACAGATATACCTACATGGACCTGGCTGACAATCATACCACCGTCAGTTGCTATGCTCAACACCTGGGAGGTCACTCCCACATATGCTCTGACTGGGTTCACAAAGTGGTGGAGTTTACTCAACATACACACATTGCCAACAAACAGGCTGACAAGTCCTGTATGGACATCTCCACACCCTCCCCCACACATGAGGAGATGTCTGTACCAGCGGTTTGTGGTCAACAAATGTTCTGTGACACACAGGTGGGACATGCTCTCTCCAGGGTGGACATAGCATCCATGAGACCAGCTGGTGACCCCACTGTGTACTCCACTATCTCATTGAGGTATTAGACCCACAGTTAGGACAGCTATTTCTTTGTAGCCTCACCTCAGGTAAGGTACCCAGGTTGTGTCGCATGGCAACTGTAGTCCCACATCACAGGGCCAATGCCTCCACTGAGCCTGGTTATTACTGTCCCATTACCATGAGGAGACCTATCTGCAAAGACATGGGGAGGGATCATACTGCGGCTCGTATATGACTGCATAGGGGACATACATACTTTGCATCCAACACGGTTTGTCTTGTTCAGGGGCGGTTCATGCCTTTAAAGCATGGGTGAAATTTTCGGGACAGTCACCGAGGCCATTGATGGGAGTGTTGCAGTCCATACAGCCTACCTCGACCTGGCAAAGGCCTTCATCACATTACCCCCCTCAAGTATCGTTGATAAACCCATTGGCTGGGATGTGGACACGTACATCACAGAATGTGTTGGAAACTGTCTATGCGACACAACCCACACAGTCATAGTTGCTGGCAGCGTGTCAGACCTACTGCCTGTCGCAAGTGGTGTCCCATGGGGCCCTTCCGTGGGTCCACTCCTGTCATACATCTACATTTCCACGGTACAGGCACACACAGGGGTTTTGTGGGCAACATTGTTTGTAGATGACTGCAAAACAGGTGCCATAGTGGGACGGACATCTGACACAGATATCCTTCGAAGGGGCCTCACAGATATGCATATCTGCTGTCAGGGACATGTCCCACAGCTAAATGCTAAGTAATGCAACATCATACCTGTGGAGAACTACTAGGTCACTCCTGTCCAGCATATAGGTGGCTGTCCACTCAGCACAGGGGTGATTACCAGGGATCAGGGGACAGAGTTTGTCGGTCACCATTCATTCAACACACACGTTGCTATCGTGGTTGTGTGGGACTTCTACATTGCCCACATGTTTGTGCAGGGATTCACATCTACATCAGGCTAGGTCATTGTCTCCTTGTACCCATTACGTGTTACACCTATGATTTACTACATTGCCCCATTCAGACTGTATCTGACCATACACCTACAGCAGCTGGGAAGCCCTCATAGGTTAATTGTTGTACAGATGCAGGATGACATCATTTTGTGTAATGCTGCCCCACTTGTAGGACCCCTGCCACATTACGTCACATACCTGCTGTTTAGTGTTGACCTGTGCCTGACATACGAGGCCATGTCAACCCATATGTCATGTGTATGCTTCACCTACTGTATCTGCATCCCCCAGAACCACTAGGGCAGGTGACATTTACCTTGTCACAGTCATTAATGGGATGTGTTTGAGTGACACATATATCACCCAGACACTCATAATGCTGTGGATCTACATCACAGTACATGTGAGACAGAGATCCTTCCTAGCCTTGTTCGGGTATGTTGTCCATTGGATGGAGAATTGCAGGTATATGCCAGGGATTACATCATTATCACTGCTTGACGGAGGTACAGCAAAATCATGAGTATTTTATCTGAAGCACAGAAGGTTGGCAAAGTCATCCTAACTATGGTGTAGTGTTATGGCTGAACCTGGGACGATGGCCTACCCTGTACCTATGGTCATATGAACCTATATTCATAGTTTGTCACATTTACAATTGTCTATCCCTATACTCTTTCTCCAGTGTATATTTCTGTGGCACATGATTGTCCTCTGTATTACATGCAGGTATGCTGTGTACAGTGCACATACGTCACAGTTGATGACAGTGTATCTGTGTCCCTAACACTGTGATACTGAGGACTACCACACATCCTTCACAACATTACATGCATATGTCCATTCTATTCTTCTTTGGCCTATGGGGGGGGTGTTAAGGCAAACATTACACAAGTCCCTGTTTGTGCATGCTTCATGTTGGTGTTTGACCAGGCTCCGTTGCAGTCGTGTGTTGGACAGTAGTGTTTCTGTGTGTTTGCCATGTGTTTTTATTGCCGGTACATCTGTGGGAGTTGTGGTTGGCACATGTTCCTCTTTGCAGGGACACCCATCCTGGGGTTTGTGTCATGCATCTGCACTTGGCACCTGCCATATGTCCTGTACTATTCCCACAGTCGTGTATGCCTTCATGCACTACTACTGCGTGTTACTGGCTGTTTGTATGTGGTACACATGGACATTGTGATGGTTGGCTTGACCTATTCCCATGCTAGAACGTACACATCTGTCAATTAAGTTGTTTAAATCAAACTGTAACACTCATTCATATTTTCAAAATGACAGTCAATAACACAGGAAGCTGAGATTAATAACGTTTTACTACTGTGCAGCAGGAGGCAAAGAACTATGCAGTAAAAGTGTAGACATTTGTTGTACTCTATACATGTTACATCTGTATGAGCATTGTGTATATTATCATCTTTTGCACACATTAATGATGTGGTCAGTCACAAGGCATTTACATTGCTAGAGTCCACAACGTTGTATTCCTACAACAGTGCTCAGGTAATGCTTATTAAATGTTTTCCCATGAGGATAGCACAACCGTGCGAGCCACATATTCAATTAGACTGTACTTTGGTAAATTCTGCTCTGTCACGGTTCCAACACTGTTCAGATCGGTCCTCACTCCATTTCCTACTAGGTTCCTTTGTCTCTTTGCTGAGCAGCTGTACTCTGTGTTACAGCTCACAAGCCTATCCTCCTCAGTGGAAGGATGACAGATATACCTGTACATACATGTATTATTCTCTAACCGAGCAGATGACTAATGCTGAATGACATACACCTGCTGCACTGGTTACTGCTAGGGTCAGGGTTCAATCACACTGCAGCTACACTACAGGCAATTACATGCATGATAAGCTCTACTGCCATATTGCGATAGAATAATATGCATTATACACTATTTGCTTCTAAAGTTGCACGTCATATATATGTTTAAATATGTATTTTGCTAACATTCTCCCTCCTTTGATTGCTTCTATTCTATCCAGAAACATATACAACATTATTTCATTCCTAGCCTCTTCCTCTCTGGAGCGTTTAACTAGGCAAGTAATTTGTTGTACATTTCAAGAAGGATTGCATTTTCTATTGACAAATACCACTACAGGTCTTGATACATAGTCTCGGGTACAGATATGTCGCCAGAGTCCCTGACTAATACTTACATGCAAAGTATCCCGCAATAGACACATGCTCCCAATATGAGCAGAACAACACAAATGGCAATCATGATATTCAGTATGACTGACCCCATCCACCAAATGGTTTGTGGAAATGGTTCGTCAGTGGGTTTGGGCCTGGTTCCGCCATGGATGACACCTGCTGTATTACCTCTAGGTGGGCGTTGATTTTGGTCTTTTCATGTGGTAGTTGGACACAGCGATCTTCTTTAATAAGCGCGCACGTACCAATTCTCGGCGCCACGGTGCAGTCGTGCGCTATTACATTTTGTGACACAACAGTTCTCATTGCATCCAGTTCATCAGTCACAAGTTCAAGAGTGGAAAGTCACATTCATCATCCCTCCGACAGGTTTTGATAACTTCCTCTGTTCCCTGATTGATTGATTTCACTACTCCACAAGCTGGGAGTGTTCCAGCCCAGGTTATGACGCTGTCACACAAGTCCATATGAATCGGTATTCCTTTATCTCTTGCAGAAGACTGGAATGTCAGAACAGCTTCCATTTCACCCACTGGATTACTAGGTTTCTCGACTGTGTTCCCAGTTCTTCGAGCTATATGTGTTATAGTTCGTTTCGCACCCAGAGGCAATTGTGCAGTATGTCATGTGACTGGAGCCAGATAACCCAAATAACAACTGCCGGACCAATTCCCAGGTAACCATTGATATGCTTTTTTCCCACAAACAACATAACAATATTCTACTTTACTACTGATGCGGGTTACCTCTGCATGTAACATTTTCCTGTCTCTAACAGAGGACTGTTTATACAATTCAGGATGTTTCTGCACATCCTTCCACATTGTTCTCATGATGTTTCAATACAAATAATGAATGGTGCTACAAGTAGTACTGTGATCTTTGGCTGTTATATGACATTCGTAAGACACAGTTATGTTACAAATACTCCCACAAACTGAAACTGTATCATGTTTATGATAACATACAATTCCTTTTTGTGTAACAGGTAAGTACAGTGCCACGTTGTCCTGTGATCTCTCAGAACCTGTATCAAAGTGTAAATATTCACAAGTCTCAATCTATCCCCAAGGGGACAACATGCATCGGAAGTCCTCCATATGATGTACGTATGGCAGTACAAACACAGCAATTTAAAGTGTTCATAGTCTGTATATGCACACGTCATGCCTAGGTATTTGTTGAAGTGTGGAAGACACTCTGTGGCCAGTTCATCACGTATCAGTATTTGTATCCGTGTAGTTATGTGCAGGTAAGGTCCCAGCAAATGTAAAGTAAACACAAACATGGTTAATAGGTGTATAACCATTAGGACAGCAAACAAAAATGTCTTTGGGGTTGCTTTGTATTGTTATACAGTCTTGCCTGGGTGATTCAGGCTCTATGGTATATCAGCTACAAGATGTCAATCAGACTTGATATCCTTTACCGGTTTGAAAAATGTGAGGTGGACCCAGGACGACCTCTCTGCAAACTTTACTGCAGTAGGCGTTGCCAACAGGAGCTGGTACAGACCTTCACACTTTCCACTTGCCAATAATGTTCTTTGGATAACAGTGACATACACACAGGATACTGGTGTCAGCTATGCGTCTGTCTTCGTTTGCTCTTTATCTGTAAAAGACTTTAACTGAAGAACAGTGTTATTGGTTAACAATCCTCTCATGTCACCTGCTAATGAGCCATCGACCTCCGGCTCTGCAGGCATGACAGCTTTCCACTCTGGCACATGATATGCCATTCCACATACTACTTCGAAGTGCGTGCAGCACTTTACATTTGGAACTGTTGTCATGCTCAGCAATGCTAGAGGTAGACAGCACATGTAAGTCGTCTGGATGTCACCCACCAACCTCCTCTACTTATTTCTCGGGATCCCACTTTACGGCGCCAGCAGTCATGCTGACTGTGGGTTGTACATGCAATTTACATTCATGGAAATACAAAATAATCCCCAGGTTGCGTGATTGTCTGGTTCACTACATGTGTTCTATTGTCACTGTAGCTTCTTTACAGCATGCCAGATCTAGGGATACTTTATTTTACTGGCACCTTTGCCACTGCTGCTGCATCCGGATTCATGGTTGGGAATGCTTCTACCCATTATGATTATATATATGTGTAATCACTAAACAGTATTTGTTCCCTTCACATTTATTCAGATGTATGAACTCCATACAAATAGTACGGAACAGTTATGGTGGTGTAGGTAAACTCACTCCCTTCAGTTTAAATGCTCCCTGTGCATGATATCTACTGCAAATGTGACACGCTGCTCATGATGTTTGTATGTGGTTCGTAATTCCGTATGTTAGGGGTATTCTGTTAACCAAATGTACCATCCCCCCTGTTGAGACATGTCTCTACCCATGGCTCCACAAAGCCGCATATCTGAATACATTAGACGTTAATATTGGCTTTATCACTGTGGATATGTGCAGTCCGTGTTCAGAGATTGCTCCTCGTCATACCCACGTCGGCTTTTCTGCTTTCGTAGTTGATGTTTGCATTGTTTGTAAAATTTCTACATCTAAACTGTCTGAGGTTTGTCATTCCTCATTCACACAAACACTTTCCAACTGTGAGGCTGCTTGTTTTGCAGATGCATGAGCTCATGCCTTACCTTTCCTACTGTTATCCTGTTGCTTACTATGACTTGCACATTTACAATTACCTACTTTAGTGGGTAACTGAATGGAGTCTAATGCATTCAAGATCAATTGCGCATGATTAATCGGTTTACCGGTGGATGTTATCATTCCCCTATTCTTCCACTGCTGCTCATAAACATGCACTGTACAGACAACATACTGACTATCGGGACATATGTCCACACATCAGTTTTCCACTACAGTACAAGCACGTGTTAAAGCTATCTATTCTGCTGCTTGAGCAGACACATTATGCTGCAGGGTTTGGCTGTCTACAATCTCATTATCAATAACTACTGCATACCCTACTTGATTCGTTCCTGTTGGACTCTGTCTACATGATCCGTACACATTAATTGTCACCTCTGCATCATCTAAGGGTATATCAGTGATATCATGTCTGTGTGTAGTTATTTAATCCATTTCGTATAGGCAACTGTGTGGTGTGCCATACACAGGTGTCGGACGTGACGTTGATAGGTTTCATGTTGTACAACGTTCAATCACCATATGAGGTTGACTCAGTGGTATGGTCAAACAAGACAAATGTCTAGCATGGGTCAGGAATGCTATCTTCTCTTGCAGCAGACTGATCGCAACTGCATGACACATTCTCACAGTGAGAGGGTGGTCTAGTAACATTAAGGCCGGGGCCTGTACTGCCATGGGTGCTACAACAACTGCCTGTACACAATGTGGCACTGACCATGCCACAGTGTCCAACTGCAATGAGTAGTGAGCTATGTAGCGTTGCTTACTTCCATGCTGTTGCATCAAGACTGACGTCATATATCTCCGCTTACAATCTACAGTCTGACAACATGTGTTATGATTATTCAGGAGACCTACTACAGATGTTGAAGCCATCAATCGTTCTAGTCTGCAGAAAGCTGTTTCTGCTACTGTAATCCAGTGTAGTATGTGTTGTGCTGCCATAGGTGTATTAAAGATTAAGGCAGACAATACAGCGGATTCCAAAGCATTGTTTGGTAACCAGCTTTGACAAATGTTAGTCGGCCCAGACAGGACTTCATTCCCTTCTTGTTAGTTGGCTTGTGTGCTTATGAAATTGCTACCGTCCTATCGTAATGTGATGTTCTACCCTACTTGGATACCACATATCCCAGGTACTTGACCTGCATTCTCTGTAGTTGCAATTTATGCTTGCTTACTTTATGTCCCTGTTCTGCTGAATATCTGAATAATGCTATTGTATCTTCCATACATTGCTGCTGGGTAGGGGCCGCAAGCAGAATATCATCCACATAAAGTAGAACTTGACTGGCCCCGGGTGGAGTTAACACCGGAATGTAGCTAGCCATCTCCTGTGGGAATATCGTTGTACTTTCACAGTATCCCCGCGATAGCCGGGTATGGCTGTATCTGTTACCCTGAATGTACATACAAAGCAATACGGACTATCTGGATGTATAGGTATTGCAAAGGAAGCATAGCTTATATGTACCACGGTAAGATACTTCTGTGGCGTGTTCATAGCATTGAATATAGTGTGTGGGTCTGGCACCATCGCTACCCTAAGTATTATTACATGATTTACAGCTTGTACATACTGTACCATCCGCCATTCCCCTTTGTTTTCCGATCAGAAGATACAGGGGTATTGCATGGTGAATAGCGATTACTTTGTAGATGGGGAATTCCCTCTGTGACTTTACAGATATCTTCTGGTGTCCACGGTCTATACACTACGGGGGTTGGGTCCTGGCCTTCCTGTCCTGCATGAGGGTTCGGTACTTCAATTAATTGACAGATATCCTCACTCTGTTCTAGTGACTGTCTTCTTACTCGGGTGTTCCTAGGTATGTTACGAGTTCGGGATGTGGTTTCAATAGCTTCTGTTACATTTGGTCATTGTGCTACCTCTGTTGCCACAGGATAACGTGTGGGGACTAGCCTGCCCTCCCGCTTCATATCCTGGATGTGGTATCGGAGGTGGTAGGGTGTTGTGGGGGGGGGGCTATCGGTACTACTGTATTATGATCTTCTCTGTGTACGTATGATGCTTTGACATTTGTAGTGTTCTGTTCCCTTCAGTTCACTACCTCAATCCACCTATGTGCATGACGGATACCCAATTGTCGCTGTTTTGTCGCCTGCACATCTTAGGGCTGCCACCTTTTCAAATGCACAATGTGGGACATTAGTGTTCGGAACGTGTAATTTTCCAGGAAAAAGCATACCCATGGCCAGTACATAGGACAGGATTTTACTTTTTGCCAGGAGAGCGACCAATTGTTGTAGCATTTCAGTTGCTTATTCTGTTTATTATGATATTTTGTTGTTCCAGATACAAAATTACTGTTTTATGCTACCATTTTGAAATATATCTGGGAAATGTTTGTCCTGAGATATCAGGACATTTGCCATTTGTTCGGTTTGTTTGCAGGACACAACTGGCCAAAGAGGGACTGTCCCTCTCAGGGTGGAACAGGTGTTTACCGTAGAACATGTGCATCACATTTTCAGGGATTACAATGTTTCAGTAACGATATTTTGTGTAATATACCATCAATGTCGTATTTATTACCCCATTTTGCTGGATAATTCACATTATGTGCTCTCTGCGATTGCATATACTTCACATCACCCGTCAAACGCGGATCACATGATCTGTTTCTTCAATAATCTCCCATATCCTCTACACGACTGCTACGTACCCTTCTCTCATACCACGTGGTGTCTCCTTCCCTGTATCCACTGTAGTGTCTACAATCACTATTTACTCTGCTGTGTGTTCCCCTGACCTATGTTCAGATTTAACAGTATTTGGATAGGTCTTCGACCCGCTATCACAACTGTTAACAGAAACACAATGTAGTCTGGTCCCTGATCTACAATAGAGACAAAGAGGCAAACACTCCTTACCTGAGCCTCCTGTTTAAGGCTGCACGATTTCTTCTTGGGATCCAGTTTTCCGCTTTTCAGCCACAGATCAGACAGTAAACAGCCTCTTTACACACAACAATTCAGTCGGAGGTCTTTTCATTCAAGAAGAACCATTTAGGCAAATTCTCCTGCGTAGATGTCTAACCAGCCATGCACTCTGACCTGTAGCTTACCAAGGGAATTCGGATTACAAGGATCACAATGTCAAATAAGTTGTTAAAACCAGACTGTAGTTATCAGTAGGCTTTTCTAAGTGACAGTCAATAACACAGGAGGCTCGGGTTCAGAAAGTTTTAGTAGTGTACACAGGCAGGCTAAATCATATACAGTCCAAGTATGAGAGTTTTGTCTGACTCTATACAGTAAGCAGTTTCTTTATATAGTGTTTACAATCAGCTTTTGCCCACCTTACTGGCGTGGTCGGTCACAGGGCATTTCCATCACTATGGTCCACAATAGTCTATACATACGTGGGTGCTGGGGTCGTGCTTTTAAAATGTTTTCCCATGAGAATAACACAGCCTTGCAAGGCACCTTGTCAATTACACTGTCCTTCTGTGATTGTAACTGTTTCAAGGACCCTAGACTGTTCCGATACAGTACTCAGTTGATTTCTTAATACGTTGCTTTGTCTCTCTGGTAAGGAGTTGTACTGTTATCTTCGATTGAGCTCACAAGGCCATCCTCCTCAGAGGAAGGGGTGATGTTATGCATGCACATACATTTATTGTTCTGTAACCCAGCAGATAATTAATGCTGACAGACATAAGCCTGCTGTACTGGTTACTGCCAGGATCAGAATTCCATCACACTACAGCTTAGCTTCACCAATTACATGCAGGCTTACTTCTACTGCCATATTGTACGGTACAATTCAATGCATTATATAGTATTTCGAGTCTAAACTGGCACTTCATATGTGTTTCTATATATATTTTTGAACAACATCCATCCGCCATATGCATGTTGTTCCGTGCTTTACCTTGACCGTGTCTATTTCACTGTCCGCAACGCTACTCTCCACATGTGATGTCCCACCTTCCCCTTCTTTTCCTGTAGCACCCTGTTAGGACGTCCTGTTTGATAGGCACGTGTTCCGCTATATGTGATCGACTTCACTGCATAGCTAAACATCGATGCGGTGGTTCAACAACCCGACTTGTCCACATGTGTACAGTTATGTGCACCGTGTCGTATGCAAACCTATATGGTTTCGACGGGTACATACCACATGCGGGATGTACACATTCTGCAGACACATTCACATGCAGCCATTTACATATCTGTACCTGAGGTGAGTTGGTGACATGTGGGGTACGTATTTGGCCGCGTGGCATTGCCTAACACAAACATCTTACCACATTTCAGGTATGCACATTGTGTGTGGGTGTATAGCTGCACACGGATGCTAGCAGGTTAGGGTGCACAGGTGTACATGGGTGGGACTGACATGTACAATGAGGCTATTGTGTATTACATCTGAATGCATGGGTTCTGCTTCTGGATATTACACTTCAACATACACCATCCAGTGTATGCGACAGAGACGTTGCTGGGTGTGGGATATGTTGCTATGCACATGTTTGCCTGTGTTTAAGGTATCTTGATTCCTTACTGTTGTTATGTCGACACAGCTACCCGGCTATGTACTCTCACAACTGCTTGTGACCATTATGGTTGGCACCTTTTCCAATGCCCATAGTGGGGCATGTTATGTGGAAACTTCGGAATTTGCAGGACTACACATACCCACGGCAAGTGCAGTTGACAGAACTTCACTTGTTTGCCATACTATAAGCTTATTCTGTAAGCATTTGGGTTCCTTATTCATTTTCTTATGCCATGTATGTGTTTCATATACAAATGTATATGTTTTATACTACTATTACATGTATATTGCGGGAATATTTTTGGCAGGGGATCTGAGGTCATTTTCCATTTTTCCGATTGTTGCAGGGACACAACTGTCCAATCAGGGACTGTCCATGGCACATTGGGACAGCTGGTAACCCTGGTAACCATGCCCATGTCGCTACTGGGGTTGCCACCTTTTCCAGTTTCCAAGCTGGGATATTTCCGGGACTCACATCTGACTTTACAGGCCGACACATACACACGGTCACTATATAGCATAGAACTTCACTTGTTTGCCTAAGTAAAAGCTTATTGTTGTGGCAATTTGCTTGCTTATTCTGTTTCTTGTGACATTTAGGTATTTCAGTTACAGAAATAACCAATTCATGCTACCATTACATTAAATACGGGATATCATTATGTCCTACAATCTTAGCACATTTGCCATTTTAATACGTTTTTTCGGGACACAACTGCCCATAGAGAGACTGCCCCACCCAAAGTGGGACAGGTGGTGACCTTAGTCGCTGCTCCTATGTCGGTGCGGCGCGCTGACATGCTGCTGTACACCTTCTCTGAGTGTAACCACTGACGGTGCATTGCGGGACAAACGCGGTCATATGCGTATCCTTTGCTCCTTGGATGGGTACACTTAAGCCTTCGTGGCTTGTATTTGCTTCTCCGTTTATTTGGGATGGGTACTATGCTGCATACTCTACGTGCGTTTCATTCTGCACGGGACCTGGCTGCTGCCATTACTATTATTGGCGGACCGTGGCTGTCAGCACATTAGGTTGCTCACCTCATGCCGGCTTAGACACGCCTCCAGACGCATCCTACCTGGGCTCGCTCACGTACACTACGCACGTGTCTGTGGTTGCGGTGCACTCTCATTAATATGCATATGGCGCTACTGCACCGGCTATTCACTGCACCGCCGGCGCAGACCTTACGCCGGCCTTGCGCCGAGCTTCTTGAATCCCGGGGTGAGTGTTACAGAGGCACGGTATTCCTGGGGAGCCTTTCTAGGCCCTAACACTGTAGTCTGCTTCAGGTAGTAAATCACCTATTTTATTTCAACTGCATAGTTCACTTACTGTGAAAGAGTAATGTTTGATGCGTTCCAGTTTTCCTCAATATTCTTTGGGATGTTTCCAGAATGAAGCTGACTTTTTTCCTGTGTGGAATTGTCTACATTATCTGTGAGTGTGCAGATTTTTTTGCCTTGGGCTATGTGTGTGTGTGTGTGTGTGTGTGTGTGTGTGTGTGTGTGCGCATATATATCTATAGGTACCTACCTCCACACACACACACACACACACACACACACACACACACACACACACACACACGTGTGCACATACATAGACATTTATATAGATATAGATATATGCCTACAGTTGCACAACAAAGACTCTCGCACCCAACAGCACCTAACAAGTACAACCAACTCCATTTATTTTTACCTCACCTCTGAAAAAAAAACAAGAGGAAGCTGAGGTTTCACTTAATATGGCCTCATCAGTGCCATCTCTATATATAGATATGTATATATATATATATATATATATCTATATATCTATATATATATATATATATATATATCTATATCTATATATATATATATATATATATATATATATATATATATATATATATATATAAATATATATATATATATATATATATATATATATATATATATATATATATATATATATATATATATATCTGTGTGTGTGTCTGTGTGTGTGTGTGTGTGTGTGTGTGTGTGTGTGTGTGTGTGTGTGTGTGTGTGTGTGTGTGTGTGTGTGTGTGTGTGTGTGTGTGTGTGCGTGTGTGTGTGTGTAATCACAATGGTTAACTTTACATAAGGTTAAACAGAAATGGGCTGTGTTAAAACTGCACACCTCAACTGCACTGTTTTGTGAAAACTGTCATGACTAACATCACTGACTGGCTATAATTCTCAGTGATTTACATGAAAATCAAACAAGACAATAAATCAGGAGGCGAAAGTAGAAGTAGTTGAAGGCATACTTCTGAAATATATCTCATTATGAGGAACATTTCTCAGTCTGAGACTTAAAAAGTCCACGTTCCACACACTGTCCTGTATTTAAAGTTCTGTTACACAGTCATTGTTGATGTTTTTGTAAGTTAATATTTGTTTAGTTATTTATTTTTATTTTACATTTGTTAACTAGGTAGGTTAGCTTGTCCAAAGCCTAATTTTAGCTCTGACCCAGGTGTGAGACATGTCTAACGTCTTCAGGCAATGAATTCCAGCTTGCCAGAGCAATTTTGGAAAAGGATCGCTCATGTATATTAAGAGTATATGGTGGCCATTGCAGTTGCAGGAATTAACAGGGAGAATGATGGGGTTTTAATTATCAGTTTAGCAAGAATAAGGAATCAGTATATTTCTTGTTGTTGTCTTTTAAACATGCCACTGTTAGGGAGAAAGGAATCCCTAGCAGTAACTAGCAGCTGTCTACCTGTGCTTATTGTTAGACAGTGGTGTTCACGTTTGCTTCAAAGGTGAACAAAATAAAGCATATGGTTTGCAGTAAACAGGAGCAGACCGTAGTTTTGTGCAGAGCAGAAGCCAGAGATAAGTAAACCATATTCTAATCTTGGAATTATTGTGTTTATGGCAATTGATTGCCTGGCTTCAGTGCTGAGTAAATTGAAATGTTGTATGCAATTTTGAGCTGTGAGTATTAGGTTCAGTGTGTGTTTCTGACAGGTGAGGCTTTGGTCGAATAGAAGGCCTAGGTGCTTTTCTTTGACACATGAAAGTGGTGTACTAGTGATCAGTACTAGTGATAATTTGAATGCACTTTAATTTCTGTGATCTAGCAAATAATATGACTGAGATTGAGCATAGACAGTAAATGTATTCTTATGAAGCCAAATCTAGATTGAATTAAAGTCATTCTAAAGTTTCTGTTTGAGAAGGTATGAATTATGATCAACTTTAATGAGGACAATATCATCTGTGTATAAGCTAGTGTTAATGTGAGGGAGGTACCAGGAAAGATCATTTCTGAAGAGAGAAAAGAAGAGAGGGCCGAGAACAGACTCCTGAAATACACCTTTATATATGTTCCCATAATGAAATACACTTGTAGTGATTTTTTTTATTTAATTTTTATGGCAACCATTGTAGTGGTGGAATTCCCTGTAACAGCAAGTAGAAATAAATTGCAGTAGATTTTATATTCTTCAGTTTCTTCTCAGTGAAACATCTGAAATATAGAGAGATGCTGTCAAGCTGTTGACAGCCATTTCTTTGACTGGGAATAGACTGAAGAAATTGTAACAAAATGCTTTCCAATAACAATGGAGTTTTCTCTTTTCTCAACTGCTGTGTGACCTTAGAGTACATATATATAAGATTGGGAATGCAGGGAGCTTGTTTACTACATGAAGGGTACATGACAGCTTGCCTGCAAAAAAAAAAAAAAAAAAAAAAAAATCCTTATGAGGATTGCTGAAAGGCATTATAATGTAATTTCTATAATTTTAGCAGTCAAAGAAAAGGCTGTCTCTCAATTGACATAAATATAATACAGATACTGTAGGAATCATTTGTTGGTGAAAGGTGATATATGAAGGCAAACGTCAGTTACAAGATCACATCTGAATGATTACTGATATGGTTTATTGGGGGAAGACTGTATGTGTTAAAGTATGACCTTCTATAAAAAAAATAACTCAGATGAAGAGCAGTGATGCTCAACATTCACTTTTCTCCAATATACTTTTTTCATGTTTGTAAATCCAGGGCAAGCACATACGAACCTCAGAATTATAAAAGGGAGGTGTATATTTTATATTTTTTCAAAAAGACAAACTCTGCATGTAACATAAGCATATTATTAGTGTGTCTCATGAAATGAAAATAAAAATTCATTGTCTTTTCTAGGAAAAATATTTTTTGCCTGTTATTTCTACCTGTTATAGCAAAATGCTCACATTTAACATGCTCTGAGAGGCATACCCATGTTTGAAATTCTCTTGCTTACTTTTCCTAACAGCTTTTGGGTTGTTCAAAAAAAATAAAGGTACATTTTCAAATGGCATTGCATGGAAAATTTCATAAGAATGTCTTGAAGTCATAGAGAGAGAGAGAAAAAAGTTAAGGTGGAGTAATTTAAGCTAGATTGGCCTTAGCAAATTGAAAGTAAATGTCGTACAAAACAATCAGCTGAAAACAAATGTGTAGCTTTCAGTTATCTTCAGATTAAAATAAAAGATACCAAAAGCTTAAATACATAATGTTATTGTATTTCATACCTAAATGGAGTGTTTCTCTATAAAAGTGATCTTTGCATTCTTTATACATGTTGAAGCATAAAAATGGCATTACAATTGATTTGCTTTTTTTATTAAAATTCATTATGCAATTACTGTCTTGTCTTCTTTTAGGTTAAGAGCCCTCTCCAACTGTGTTTTATACACAATATGCCAGTGACATTCACTGAAAGTTTCATGAATAAATACTCAGCCGTGTTTTATACAAAATTATGCCAATGACATTCACTGAAAGTTTCATGAATAAATGCTCAGCCATGTTTTATACACAATTATGCCAGTGACATTCACTGAAAGTTTCACGAATAAATACTTTGTGTGATGTGAATTGGTAGGCCTATTCCAGAGGAACAACAAACTGAGAGACATATCTGTCTATCCAGCAGGTCTTATTCACGCTGCAGGCCAGGTTAAGGTCCATGGAGCAAGTGATCCTTGTCCCATTTGACTTGTTGATGTGCAGCATTTCCATTAGGTTTGGATCAGAGATTACTCTGTAGGCCAGGCACAAGTCTCCTCTAAGTAGTCTGTATGCACTGACTACAATGACAGTGACTTTAGTCTCTCAGTGTATGACATGTGCTAGAGACCCTGAGTTTTCTTGGTTAGAAATCTCTGAGGTCTCTCAAGTTGTTGCAGGTGCCTCGTAAGATACATACCAAAGGGAGCATTGCACTCAATTATTAGCCTGATGAGGGTTGAGTACAAGGGTGTTATGACCTCTTTCACTCTTAAGGCAATGCCTTTGCTAATGCAGTTTGTGAAGTAGAATGCCTTCCTTACCACAGTAGACACATGGTGGTCAAAGTTTAGGCTACAGTCAACTTGCATTCCTAAGTCTCTCACTACTGAGTTGCAAGGGTATTTTCATTTATATGATAGTCTAGAGGGATATTGTTTTTAACCGAAGGGGATAATAATGCCTTTTGAGCATTGAGTTTGAGACCTTGGCATTGGCATCAGTCATTGGTTTGTGTAAGTCCCTCTTGAAGTATATTGACATTGTTTGGGGATTTAGTGATTGCACCTAATTAGCAGTCATCAGCAAACTTAGTCAGCCACAGCTCCTCTGTTTTGGCCTGAATCTCTGAGAGGTATATTCCAAACAATAAGTGACCCCTGTGGAACCTCATTGGTGACAAGTCTGCTGGTTGAGGTAAATGCCCAACTTTGACTGAGTGTAATCTGTCAGTAAGCCAGTTAGCAGCCCAGCTGATGACATAAGAGCTGATATTCAACTGGGAAAGTTTGTCAATGATGCCCAAATGTGGGATTGTGTTGAAGGCCTTGGCTAAGTCAATGTAGGCTGTATGCACATATTTGCCTTCGTCTATGGCTGTGGTGATGTTTTCAAAGAAGTGCACCAGGTATAACAGGCATGGCTGCCTTTCACAAAACCAGCCTGTGTGTTGGATCAAGGGTTTGGAGATCACCTATAATCCTTATTTATAATTTCCATGATGATAGATTCCATGGCATTACAGATTTGGCTGGTTAAGTAGCCAGTAACCAGGGTCTGTTGCTGTCCCCTCTTTATGAAGAGGGTGACAGTTGCTGTTTTCTATTCAGCAGGGACAAAACCAGTACTCAGGCTGTGATTGAAGAGAGTACCCAGTAGAGTTGCTAACTCATGTTTTAGACCTTTTAAAATGGAAACTCATCATGCTGTAAATTTTTCCATCTTTACTCTTCCTTTTTTCCTCATCTGCTGCCCTAAATATCTGGGACATAATCTCTCTTAATACTATTAATTATATATTGCAGTCTGTTTCAGTTCTTCTGCTGCATTCCCACAGCAGTTCTAAGTCACCATATGATGTGCTGATTGGTTTAATCCAATACATATTTATTTCTGGGCTACAGTGAATAACTTGTGACTAATATAAATAATTGTATGTTAGCTGTTGTACTACAAGTCTTCTGCTCCTGTAAATTTGTAACAGTTATAACTATCACTGAATGTATCCATTCAATGTTGGTCGATATACTGACTAGTTTAGTCCAACACATTTTCATCCTAGTGGTCTACAGTGAATAATCTGGGACTCATGTAAATAATGTATATTAGATGTTGTAACACAAGTCTCTTGTTCTTGTAAACTTACAATATTTATAACTATCACTGAAAGTATCCATCAGTGTTGGCTTACATATATAACATTGTATTGCATCATATTATATTTCTCTTTATGTAGAGCTTTTCTCCTTGTGCCGCCACTGAAAATGGGCTACTAAGCCTAGTTGGACCTCCCCCAGTAAACAAATGTTAAATAAAATAAATGAAAACCTGGGATGCCATCTGGTCTCATAGAGGCTGTGTTTGTGACCTTGGAGAGAGCATTAATGACTTGTTCTTTGGAAATGAAGGTAGGGGAGGTGTAGAAGGAATGCTTTGTGGAATGTTTAGTGGGGACAGGGGGGTGAAATTTTTGCCAAACCTGTTGGCTATTAGGTTAGCTATTTTTGCAAGAACAGTATGTCTGATGCCATCTACCGCTAATTTCAGCACATGTCTGGGTCTTACATTTTTGTTTATTTATATAGCTGACGAATGTCTTATGGTTATCCTTAGCTATGGTTGCTAATTTTTTTCAGTGTTGCTCTTGGAAGATTATACAAGTTGTCTTATTTGTTTGCTCAAGCAGAGGAGGGTGCTCTTCCACTGCTGGGACCTCTCTTTTCTATTCATAGAAAGCACCTTCTTCCTCTTGTTGTATAACTTATTAATGCTAGATGTCCACCAGCAAGGCTTGTTTTTTTCTTGAGGATCTTGTTTTGATCCTATCAATAACATCTGTGTTAATGCATTTGTGCACGTGTTTGTACAGGGCATTTGTGTATACCTTATTATGTTGTCAATGCCATCTGTGGGAACAGGAGCTTGTAAATTACTTTTTCCATCCCTTAGGAGGGTATAATTAGCTCTGGTGACATTTTTTAGCATGATATCACCTAAGAGGGGTTTAAGTGTTATAACTACTTCAAATGTGACTGATCTGTGAACAGATATAACCAGTGAGGGTTCTTTACTTGTGATGGTGCAACTGTTACCCATGTTGGTGAGGTCCAGGTTGAGAATATTTGAGCTCCTTGTGGGGTTGCATAGTATTTGTTCCTGATCATTAATGTTAACAAAGTCCAGAAACCTTTGTGTGAGCATGTTGGTACTCATATAAGTTTCCCAGTCAGTGGAGGGGTAGTTAAAATCGACCATGACTAGAGTATTTGGTTGTAATTTGATAGGTCCAAATAAGCTGAGTGGCCATCTTGGGTCATTGAAGGGGGCTTATAGTTAATGATAACTTCAAGGGGGGTTTTACCCACAGTTAGTTAAAGTTGGAGTAACTCCATGGAATTTGTCTGCCTAACCAGTCTAAAAGTGTATTTATCTTTAATGAAGATAGATACTCCTCCACCTTTGGTTCTCACACGTTCATTTTGCAGTCTGAAAATGTGGAAAGCATTGTAGCCTTGCAAGGCCATGGTACTCTCTGCAGCCCTGAACCAAGTTTCTGTGACTGCACAGATGTCAACATCTTCCAGGGAGAGCAGTGCTTCTACAAAGTGTAGTTTAAACACCTAGCATTTAGCAGCATAACCTTTAATTTATTTATGAGTGATATATTCATGTCAGAAATTTTGTTCTTTAGACCTTGCCTAAAAAAGTCACTATAGGAGGCAAGTGCCATAGCCAGTAACCGAAAGCCTAGAGGTGACAGGTGAAGACCATCTCAGGCAAAGCAGCATGGTCTGTCAACCATGTTATCCCAGGCTGACATGAAATAGATCCCCTTACAATGATACCAGAAACTAAGCCAATTGTTGAAGTCAATCATCTTTTGTTTATATTGTGGTATCATCTTAGGTAAGGGTAGAATATTGCTCAAGGCTAGGCACATAGCTGCCTAGGACACATATTCATAGAGACTATTAACCACACAACCAAAGGCTGTAACAGAACCAAGTCACCATAAAACGTAATAGTTCCAAATACAATAAAGGCTGTCGTTTTTACCCTTGTATCACTCTATGCTAGTGATACAAACATCGATCTCACACCAGTTGATTAGTAAAATTTATTCCAAAAGCGAAAAGTAAAATAAACACTTTAAACACATGAAAAGAAAATAAAACGAAATGAATGATTTAGCGCTTTCATCTCCAACACCAGAGACTTCTTCAGATTACTTTTCGCTTTTGGAATAAATTTTACTAATCAACTGGTGTGAGATCGATGTTTGTATCACTAGCATAGAGTGATACGAGGGTAAAAACGACAGCCTTTATTGTATTTGGAACTATTATGTTTTATGGTGACATATTCATAGAGCTCAGTCATGTCTCTCTTCATATAGCCCAGTGAGGTCCAAGTCATTCACACCAACATGAACTATGACAGAGTCATAATAGTGATTGTTGTTTTATTTATTTAGCATTTGTTCACTGGGGAAAGTCCGACTTGGAACAAGCCAATTTTCAGTGGAGGCCTGGGGAGAAATGCTCCAGATCCACACACGTCTTTGTAATGTTGTTGACAGACTGGAGGGCATGTGTAATCTGACGTGGCACCCAGTAGACAGCTAACCATAAGCTTCTCTTTGTCCAGCCTGGTGAGTGGGACATCTGTGTGTCTCACAATGGAGTCATGCATGACTAAAAAATTTGATTTAGAAATACTTTGTCTTACGGGCTTACTTGGTGAGACACTGGTGCTTATGTTTTTATGGGCACTGAGTGCTGTAACTGCTGTATTAGATGTAGAATGTTTGTGTTTGGAAGGTCACTGATGGTTAGGCAGGTTTCTGGTGAGTACCTCCATGTATGATTGTTTATGTGTTGAGTGCATGGTTTGTGTAACAGGTGTAGTATGCGAGCTGACAACATGTTCAGTGTTACTATTCTGTGCACGAGAGAGCAAGGATTCCAGATTCTTACTGTAGATGCA
The DNA here is from genome assembly GCF_019279795.1 of Protopterus annectens. Lineage (NCBI taxonomy): Eukaryota > Metazoa > Chordata > Ceratodontiformes > Protopteridae > Protopterus > Protopterus annectens. Next base: position 1,437,473,676 of record NC_056733.1, read on the forward strand.
TCTCTCATGAATTGTACTTGGATGATTTAGGAGTAAAGAGTTATCAGTGTACATGAGGCAGTTCCTACACTGCCATGGGATACCCTTGTCAATCAGGATGGTAGGAGAAATTGAGGGAAACTGGCCATATACAATGCTAGGTTAAATCCTGTTTTCACAGTGGAGAGAGAAAATGAAGGGGTGTGGTACAACTGGATGCTCTAAATGAGGTCTGTACTAATGTGGTGCTTTATAAAGGGTCTGTACTAGCAGGGGGTTTCTAAATAGTATGAGGCTATTGTAGATTTGATGATTTTGGGACTGTTTAAGGGGCAAAAGTGCAGCTGAGATGCTCTCTGAGCAGCTAAGTGCAATTTAAGATCTTTTCAGCAGGATTACAGGCAGCTACTAAGAAAAAATTTCATCTAGTGAAGTTTTTGTGTCTATAACCACCAATGGTTACCCCCACTGTGTGGTCACCTAACTCTGTGGAGTTGTGTTAAAGCAAGTGCAAACCCATGCAAACACAGGGCTTAAGTAGCAACAGCGAACAAAGTGAATTAAACACTTTCACCAATAAAAAGGCTTAAAAGTGAGCCCTGTGGCAGCAACCTTTAATCAGATGAGTCCTAACTGTGCTCTCCTGCCACAGGGGTGCAAGGTGGCCCTCTCCAACAAAAGATAGCCTGGTGTAATGCTCAATTTATCAAACAGAGCCAGATTCAGTAGGTCTGAATCTAGTCTATGCTACAGCAAACAAAAAGTGCAACAAATCAGCAAAAATAGTTTTAAGAATTCATCCATGTAGCAAAAATGCAGTTTGAAAGTACAAAATGCAGTAAAAACTGTATGTATGGTTAGCAGAATGCAACAGATTCCTTGGAATGCACAGATGACCACAGCAGAGCAGTGACTGGTTGCCTAACTCTGTGGAGATAAATAGGTTAGTAGATTTAAAGCCAGCCAATTAACTCAAGTAGGAATCAAGCCCTGCATCTTGTAGTTGTAAGGTAAATAGCTTAACCATTATGCCAACCCCCCTGTCATTGGCTACTCTTGCATCTATTAATACGATTGCATCTTAATTCATATTTCTGTCATGTGTTTTCCATGATTCAACTAGATTTGTTCAGACATGAATGATTATTCTTCACTTTTTGTAAACACAGACATTTTTGTAGGTGTTCTTTTTCTGTGTTCTGACTTTCATTGCTTATTTGGCAGTGCAGTTATGCAATAGCATGCATAGCAATGCAGCTATGTGGCATTGACAAAAAGGCAGGAGTCAGAGCTTGACGTGGCAGAGTTGAAGATGTTAAGATTTGCACTGGGTGTGACGAGGATGGACAGGATTAGGAATAAGTATATTAGAGGGTCAGCCCAGGTTGGACAGTTTGGAGAAAGCCAGAGAGGCAAGATTACGTTGGTTTGGACATGTGCTGAGAAGGGATGCTGAGCATATTGGTAAAAAGATGCTAAGGATGAAGCTGCCAGGTAACAGGAAAAGAGGGAGGTCTAAGATAAGGTTTATGGATGTGGTGAGATAGGACATGCAGGTGGTTGGTGTGACAGAGCAAGATGCAGAAGACAGGAAGAAATGGACACAGTTGATCTGCTGTGGCAACCCCTAACGGGAGCAGCCGAAAGAAGAAGAAGAAGAAGAAGATTTGGCAGTGCAGTGCTTTGGAATGTCAACACTTAACATTCAGTGCATTTTCTGTTATAAATTCAGTGTATCAATTTGTATCCTTGCTATCATTCATATTATCTAAAATGCAATATCTATTAGCATCTGCTCATTCTTTTCTCAGCAGATTTTCAATTCTATGTATTACTCACTTTCTTCTGGTTTAATTCTGGCTGGTAACCTGTACATTGTCAGCCTGGTTGAAGAATGAATGTTCTCCTGCAGTGTGTTAATGTGCAGGCAATGCCTGGTGGGAAAAAAAGGTTTGCTGTTTCATGTCAGCATATCAAATTTCTCTGATGCTTGGACAGAAGAAAATTAAACAGTCTCCATCTGTCAATGTTCAGTAGATCATGCTTATTAAACCTGGTAGACTTCTTTAAACATGTCGCCAAAGCCATGGACAAAGGCAAGACGGTGGACACAGCCTATCTTGACCTCGTCAAGGCTTTAGACACAATACCACACTCTGGCATCATTGAGAAATTCTCCCAGCTGGGGATTAATCTGTATGTTACTAGATGGGTAGTCAACTGGCTCACCAACAGAACACAGTCTGTTAAAACTGGTGACTCCACCTCCACCAGTAGACCCATAACCAGTGGAGTAACACTGGGCACCTTACTGTTTGGTATCTATTTCTCAGAAGTCCAGGCCAAATGGCCTCTGGCTCACCAAGTTCACTGATGATTGCAAACTGGGAGCACTCACTGTGTCCCCCAACAATGTCAGCATATTATAAGAAGGGCTAACACAAACAAATGATTGGTGCCAAAGCCATGGTCTAAAACTGAATGCAAAAATGTATTATTCCATTTGACAAAATGGAATTCCCTACAAATTACAATATTGACAGTACCCCCCTGAGCTCCAACCCAGTACTGCAAAACTTGAGAACACAGTTTGATAACAATCTGAGCTTCAACCATCAAATTTCCACAGTGGTAAGGAAAGCCTTCTACATAGTGCACCTCATAAGCAAGGGCATAGCATCCAGGTCAAGGGATGTTATAACATCACTGTACTCGACCCTCATCACATCAGTAATAGAGTATAATGCACCCTTTTACATGTACCTCACCAGACACCTACAGCAGTTGGAGAGACCTCAGAGGTTTTTCACTAAGAAAATACAAGGACTCCAAACCATGATCTATGTGGACAGGCTGAAAGCCCTGTTAGTTTGCTCTGTATGTTATATGCTGATGAGAGGTGACCTGGCCTCTAGGGCAGTCTCCAACCCTGACCTAATGGAAATGCTGCACATCCACAAGTCAAATGGCAAAAGAGTCCCTCTCACTAGGGATCTGAACCTAGCCTCTGACATTAAGAGAACATAATGGAGAGACAGATATATCTCCCAGATATGGATGCTTCTCTGGAATAGACTTCCTATTCACATAAAACAGAACTCCTAACTGCCTCTATTCAAATGCATCCTAGATAATTGGATGGTAGACTACAAATTCACCCCTGATATGGTACCTGCTCTGTTCATAAATTCATTCTGAGAATTACCCAAAAAGAACAAATGAGGATACTTGTGATTAACATAGTTAGGCTTGTAAAGGCTCTGGGGCCACTTGCCTAGTAACTTTCTGTGAACCTATGAGTGTATAATTAAAAAAAAATGTAAATAGATTTGCTTTTACTTGGTGACAATTTCTAAGCAGTTAAACATGAAGAATTGTTTCAGTACCATTAATTGCCATCTACCTGCCATCCTAAAGATTAGTATAACAAAGTATTGCAGTAAATCCTCAATATATGTATTAGGTCTTTTACTTTGTGTGATGTATGTATATGTGTGTGTGTGTGTGTGTGTGTGTGTGTGTGTGTGTGTCTGTGTGTCTGTGTGTGTGTCTGTGTCTGCATGTGTGAATAATAGAGAGAGAGAGACTGTAACACCTTTCAACAGCATTTACAGTCAGTCTGTACCCTTGCATTAACTCGTAAGTCTGGCATTACTGACTGACTTTAATACTCAGTGGCTTACCAGTAAATCATCCGTTCTGTATTGACATAGCAGCACTATGTGGCCAAATTAGGGATAGTAAAAAAGGCACAGGGAGGGGAGGACAGTTGCAACACCATACATGCTATGTTTTCATTCACTTGCTCGGAAGGAGACATTGGTGCATTTCATTCAAATTAGGCAAGTGTGTGTGTGTGTGTGTGTGTGTGTGTGTGTGTGTGTGTGTGTGTGTGTGTGTGTGTGTGTGTGCGTGTGTGTGTGTGTATGTGTGTGTGTGTGTGTGTGTATTTTGTGTATTTCTGTGTAAATGTTTACAAGTTTGTCAATGCTTCTGAATGTGGGTCTATGTTTGACTGTGATCAAATGTATGAATGCATACAGAAATTACTGCCACACAAGAATGTGTCTTCTCAGCTCATAACTGTCAGAATACAGAGTGAATTCATTGCTAACTCCCCCCTCCCATATAACTTGTCTCCTCTTTGTGGAGTAATCCAATAATCCTTTAAAATATTGCTAGGAAAAAGGTCTAAAATTAAAAAAAAGTTAACTGCCCTTATATCTTTAGAAAGATGCTAGAATAATACGTTTTGAAGTAGAATGCTTTTCAGAAGGCTGTCAAGTCCATATCTCTGTCACTACTTGGTAACTGCACTCCTCACTCATTTGCCAGAAAACCACAAACAGCAGAAGGAGCAGATCAATATATAAAGTAAATAAAATCAAAATCAGGGATATTCTATAAAATCAGGAGCAACTGAGAGTATCTATGCCCCATCACTTTCATACCCATTTTTATTTCTGTGACTATAGACATCAAAGGTTTAACTGTGTCCAAATGAATGATAAATAGATAAATAAATAAATACATACATAAATAAATACATAAATAAATAAATAAATAGATGCCACAGAAGGAATCTTCAAATCTCACAACTGTCACAGTACAGTGTGAAACAGACTGCAAATGTTGACAACCACCCCACATAATTCTAAACATCTTAGCACAAAAATCAAGGAGAAAGCTATTAAATCTTGCTGGCAAAGGACAAAAATAATCAAGAACAGATATTATCCTTGTATAATCAGAAAGTAACTAAAATAACAGGTTGAAAGCTATTAAGTCTGAAACTCACATGTCTATGATTACAATCCTCATTTATTAGCCAGGGGGAAAAAAAAGAATGATACAAGGAATCGGCCAAATCATGCAGGAAAAAATGAGGTGCATTCTGTACAATCAAAAAAAGTTGAAGGTGTCTATACACACATACGCGTGTGCACGCACACACACACAGACGCGCGCGTACTCAATCTCACATGCGCGCACGTAAAACACACAAGCACATAAAATACACACACAGTAGCATGACCATCAATTACAGTCATTTATGTGACTAATTGTACCTGTCTGATGATGGATTATGATCAAATGAATGAATGAATCAATACATGACTACCTGCCACACGGATGTATGTCTTTACCTCACTGCTATCTGAATAAAGTGTGACTCTCCTCCATATCTCTCAATCTCTTAGCTCAAGCATCAAGGAGAAATCTGCAAAATAATCATACAGAAAGAACCAACATTATGAACAGATATATTACCTAGAAAGTGCTAAAATATTAGGCTTTGCATTAGTATGCTTTTTCGATTAGACTTGGATGCTGTACACATTTCTGCTTTTTAAAATGGGCTGTTTTTTCATGTGGCTATTAACCTAAAAATCATTTCATTTTCATTTATGCTGACCTGACGTTTTTTTACTTATGGTTTATGATGATACATCCTAACACATGCACAAGCTATGTAATCTAAAAGGGCTATAAGTTCCTTACTACCTGTCAGAGAGTCCTTGAAGATTACATCATTTGTACTACCATGAATAAAACAGCTCCATACTTCCTTACATTAAGACATTCTAGGGCCCGACTTACATTCTGTAATTTTTGCTCCTAGGAAGAATAACACTATTTGACTTTCATTATTCTCTCTGTAAGTATAATATTAGTCCCTCTAATAGTTGAATCTCAGATTACTAATATACTATTTCTGATCAGATCTGAAGAATCATAAATCATTCATTTTATTAGTCTCACTGCCTTCATTGCTGATTTCATTTCTAAGCATGCAGCTCTCATCTAGTTATCACTCAACTTCCAAGGCTTCATCCAGGGTGCCAGCTTTTGTCTTTTTCCTGTTTTTTTTGCAGTAATGTTCTTCATTCCTTCCAAGCTCAAATTGTATTTCTTTCTTTAAGTTTGACCCTTGCTTCTTTCTGCTACACTCTCTGTTGGAAAAATGTACTTTTCTATATACTGAAAGCTGATTGAACAATGCTATAATTCCCTGTAATCTGTCTGTTATATAACAAAGCAGTGTCATTTTATATATATATATATATATATTCTATACATTGTGTACATTAATCAACTTATTTTATTCACTAGTTATTTATTGTGAACCTCTTTGTTTCTAACAATGTGAATTGCTAAAGGATATGTTTTTTAAAGGGGGGGGTATCCATTTGATTTGTTTAAGGATTTAATGCTTGAAGAAATTAATACGATAGAGAGTTTTTTATAAAGCTATTTTAGATACCGGAATCATCCAATACGACGATAGGGTCATACAGCATGTCAGTCTGACTGAGCAACATGTTGTGGACTGGCATACTGATGTGCAGGACACCTCAGTAGATATGCACAGTGATAAGGTTGCTGAGAGGTCAGTACCTGAAACAATGGCAGTGAAGACGAGGTTTCGTTCTGCCTTCATTATGACTTACAGTTTAGAAAGTAATGAAATCTTCAGGATTTTGAATAAAAACTGAGCAATACTCGTCTCATGTCATGAGATCAGACAATGTATTAGTGAAAATCCCATTATGGTTTACAGAAAGGGACACAGTTTGAAAAACATCTTTGAAAATAAGAGTAAAAATTGTAGCAATGGATTTATGAAAAAGTGTGGAGTTTGTAATTATTGTCAATACATAAAGGAGGGATCAGAATTTTATATTAAAGGCATTAGAGTGTCCTTAAGAATGAAATGCAGTTATTATACAGAAAAAGGTGGTGTATTGTGATTTTTGTTGTGAGCGTTCTTGTTTTATATAGGAAAAATGGAAAGGAAATTAAAAAAACGTATTTATGAACATTTAAGGGACATACACTTACAAAAGGACATTAATGCTTTAGCTAAACACTGTATGGAATGGTGGGTCACAATTTCAAATTTACTGTCATTGATCCCATTGAGCCCAACCCAAGGGGTGGACCTTGGATGTTAATTTTGGAAAGAAATGAGACCTTATGGCAACTGAGAACGAATGCAACTCAATGGCCAGGATTGAATGAATCTGTCTCCATTACTTGTTTCTTGAGGCTTAAAGCTTTAGAGAGAAAAAAAAAAATTAGGTACATAAAAGTGAGTGTGATTTATTATTTTTTACGAGCTGGCCTTTATTCATCAAGTATGATTGGACTTAAATGTTACATGTTTTAAGTATATATGCATATATTTATGTTTCATTATATGTATAAATTTGTTTGAGGATTGCGCACTTTTATTTTCATACATAAGGTACAATGGCAATACTTGTATATTTGTATTAATTGTTAAGCTGATTTTGAGGTATAATGGTCTGACGTTTTTCTATTGGGTTAAATGTGTATGTGTCTAAGTGCATGTGTGTGTGTATGTATATATATATATATATATATATATATATATATATATATATATATATATATATGTAGATATGAGTATAATATTAATATTAACATAATCACATTGTTCTCCTTGGTGGTATATGTTAACAACAGTGTTTTACATATAGTGAATGGTTTCACTTTTTAATTGATGAATAATTCATGGGATGCTAATTTTGATTGGTTTAATGGCCAAGTGTTATCTATTTAAACAGGTTGAACATGGAAATGTTCTACCTTGATAAAGTCTCCAATTGGGGAGATGAAAGCGCTTGATTTATTAAATTTAATAAAAGCTCTTTTTGTTTAGAGTCTTTTACATTTTTTATTGAACATCAGATCCTTTTAACAGTACTCCGTTTCTACTTCCAAAACTCTCTGTGGTGACACTCTTTGTTTCTATGTTTTTACAATTTTCTTCTACATGCTCTGAACCCTTAGACTACTAAATATTTGCATTCTGAATTCCAGGGTTGTCAAAGGAAGTATCGCATTTTATAGGGGTTGCGTGACCTTTACCGACAGTGGACACTTATTTTCCTGAATGTGTTCTATTTGCAATTCGTATTTCGCTTAATATTTGTTTCATCACGCCGTTCACTAATAAATGTAACATCTTCTTCCAGCCTGCACCAACTGCACAAGTGTAATCATCATCAGTAAGCACAGATCCACTACTAATGATAGTAAGCAAATCATCCAACTTCTGACACGAGGAGCAAAGATCACCAACATTATCAGCTGTTACCTTTCTATATACATAGCAAGATACTTGTGCTTTGGCAAATTATGATAACAGTAGTTTAAAAGTGAAGAATAATCAAAATCACTTACTACAGAATTCAAAGAAATTAAAGCAATTTGTTATTTAAGTCAAACTGCATGACGAGGTCATACACAATATGCAAAAAATTATTAACTTAAGTACACTGAGCTAATCTTGTACAAGGGAAAGTAATTTAGAAAGTCATCAATTTGACCTATTATATCCTTTGTGGTAGTCATAATAAAATGCTAAATGCTCTTTTCTTTACTATTGCTCATAGTCTCACCTCTTATAACAGTAACAGAGATAAAAAATAAAATAAAAATCAAGGTAAATCTTCTGTTACCAATCACTTGTACAATAAACAAAGACCAACAATGGCTTGTTTCAGATAAGTCCTGGATAGTCGTGTCTACAGTATGTGAGAATTTATAGCTGACTAGGCCCCTTTGGATAGCTAGAGTTTGCCTGTCTTCTGTCTATCCGTTTCTAACAACAGTGAAAATCAGAGGCTAAAACAATGTAAATCAAAATAGATCTTCCTGTCTACAATCTATTCCTTTCTTCCTACAATAGTGAAAATCAGAGGTAAAACAAAAATAAATTAAAAATGTTTTATTACCAAGCACTTGCAAAATGAATCACAAAACAAATTTTCAGATAAGCTCTGGATTTTCCTGACTATAGTCTTTGTGAATTTACAGCTGACTAGGCCACATTCTTTGGCTAGAGTTTGTCTGTCTTCAGTCTGTCTCTTTCTAACAATCTTCTACTTCTTTTCCTTTCGGCTTTTTTCCATTAGGGGTTGCCACAGTGAAAGAACGATCTGCAGAATGATTGGTAGTGAAGTTCTACTGCATCAAGTTGCCAGCACGGCGCCCAACCTTTCACAGAAGGCACAAACACGCATCCAGATCTAGAGCCAATTTTTAGTGTCCAGTCCATCTTCAGCATGTATTTGGGATGTGGGGGGAACCGGACCATCCAGAGGAAACCCACATGACCACAAGGAGGACATGCACAGTCTACATAGAAGGCACCAAAGCGAGAATTGAACCGAAGAACCTCTTGTTGTAAGGTGGCAACGCCGTCCCTTTCTAACAATAAACCGTGAAAATAAGATGAAAAAATAAAATATGAATCAAAATAAATCTTCTCTTACCAAGCAGTTCCACAAACAATGACAAACCAACACTGGACTGCTTCAATTAAGCTATGGATTGTCCTTATGCAGTCTGTGTGCATTTATAACTGACTAGTACATTGGACTTACTTATTTTTCCTTTGTTTACTGGGTTGGTCCAACAAGTTTTAGCAAAAAAAAATGTTTTCAGGGGAAGCCTGAGGAAAAAATCCAAAATATTGCACACAATTTAAAATAGCTATTCAGTAATATACATCAGCAGACATTAAATAGCTATTAATAATTACACGTACATGTTATAATTATACTACATACACATGAACGCAGAGGCAGCTATTACAGTGTGTAAAATATATGTATGCATTAGTGAATGTTAAACATTGAGCATTTAAAGAGGTGTATTAATGGTTTTGCCACATTGGTAGATCACGTGATTAGTGCTTAGAAATTCAAAAAAATGGAAGGGAGTGAAGCAACTAGATAGGGTAGCAAATGTTAATATGGTATTTAAGACATGGGGTATAGAGACAATTACATACATGGAAATCTTAAGGTTTATATTAGAAGAGTAGAAGTGGAGGGTGCACACAATTTAAAATAGCTATTCAGTAATATACATCAGCAGACATATATATATATATATATATATATATATATATATATATATAATATATATGGGTCTATATTAGATCACCGAATGGTTAGGTAAGTGAACGGTGATTAATCGACCCCATTTAAGCAAAAGCTTACAAAACCAAACTGTCAGAATACCAATTTTTTTTCCAAGGGAAAAAAAATCACTGTTCCAAAAAAAAAACAAAAAAAAAAAAAAAAAAAAGTAAGAAAACAGTTTAAAATATAATATTAAGTGGGGGGCTTTACACTCCTACTTAAATATACCAACTCCGAGATCAAACTACAGTGCCGAAAACGGCAAACTACTGAAGCAGCCAAGCAATTCATTCCCAGGGAAAGAATTTGCTTACATGCCACTTCGATATTTTGCCGTTTCAGTGTTTTCAGTTCGACCAAGACCCATTTGGAAACATGCGTCTTCAGTGTGCTGATAGGAACCCATATATATCGATATCTATCTATATATATCTATATATATATATATATATATATATATATATATATATATATATATATATGTCTATATATATATATATATATATATATATATATATATATGGTTCTACCTCACTTCAACGACACGCCGGAACATCGACACGGAAATCGCGAGCCCCAGAAGGTCGACAGCACAGAAGACCGACGCGACAGGACCTAGAAGATCGACAGTGCAGAAGACCGACCCGACGGATGAAAGCACCGACGCCGAGGATGCCGAAATGGGAAAAGGCTGTGTAAGTATGCGGTAGTGACGGACGTTAGGGTGCGAGTAAGGTAAGTGTGGATAGGGGTGGGTTAAGTGAGTTAGGGTTAGGGAGCGTGTCAGGTAAGTGTGCGGTAGTGATTGTGTTTGGGTTAGGGGCGGGATAAGTGAGTTAGGGTTAGAGCGCGGGTCAGGTAAGTGTGCGGTAGTGATTGTGTTTGGGTTAGGGGCAGGATAAGTGAGTTAGGGTTAGGGAGCGGGTCAGGTAAGTGTGCGGTAGTGATTGTGTTTGGGTTAGGGGCGGGATAAGTGAGTTAGGGTTAGGGAGCGGGTCAGCTAAGTGTGCGGTAGTGACGGACCTTAGGGTTAGGTTTGGGTTAGGGTTGTAGGTAGTTCTGTAGGTGAGGTTTAGTGTGGGTTTGTAAGGATTTTGGTGTGCTTGTGTTGTGTATGTGGTTTTTGGACGGGGAATGTGTTTTGTTTGTTGATTGTGGTGTGTGAAGTGTATGAGGTTTCGTGTTTGTGTACCGTCGGTTATTTCGTTGTCGGGCATGTGGAATTTCGTGTTTTTGTACTGTCGGTTATGTGGTTACGGTGATTGCGTTGTCGGTGTTTTGGTGTTTCGTTTATGTGAGGTAGAACCATATATATATATATATATATATATATATATAGATAGATATATATATATATATATATATATATAGATAGATAGATAGATATATATATATATATATATATATATATATATATATATATATATATATGTATACACATATATGTGTGTGTGTATGTGTGTGTGTGTGTAGCTGGGAGATGCAAGTAAAATTATTCAGATGTTGGTGAGGGCTAGTTGTGGGGTATAAAATATATCTTCATGCGTATAAACTACCCCTTTCTTCCTACAAACAGTAAAACTCAGTGGTTAAATATAAAATCTAAATCAAAATAAATCTTCTCTCACCAAACAGTTGCCTAATACATGACAAACCACTACTGGGTTGTTTCACCTCTGTTCTGGACTATCCAGTCTATAGTCTGTATCAATTTATAGCTGACTAGGCCTCTTTGTGTGGCTTGAGTTTGCCTGCCTTCAATCTATCCCTTCTAACAACAAACAGTGAAAAACGGAAGGAAAGCAACAATATATATAAATATATATATATATATATATATATATTTATATAGTTTTATATAAATATATATATATATATATATATATATATATATATATATATATATATATATATATATATATATATATATATATATATATATATATACATATATGTATATATATATATATATATATATATATATATATATATAGTTAAATATTTATTTTATATATATCTATATATATATATATATATATATGTGTGTGTGTGTGTGTGTGTGTGTGTGTGTGTGTGTGTGTGTGTGTGTGTGTAAATCAGCGAGACCACACCGTTGAACGTTCACAATGCCAAACTCCAGGAATGTTGCAAATTATTTCTGGAAAGTAACCACTGGGCCACCCATCACTACAATACGTGCAGATGCAAACTTAACCCACCAACGTGGGGGGCTTCACTCTCCCATCCCACCTTGCTAAATATGTCAACTCTGAGATCATACTACAGTGGAGAACAGATCAAAGGTCACCATTACTTTCCCAGAGTAATTGCGATATTCCAGGAGTTTGGCATTGTGAACTTTCAACATTCTGATCTCACTGATTTGCAAGTTGATGTTCTGGTAAGTCGATGTTTTAAAAGGGACCCATAATATATATTTAAATATATATATATATATATATATATATATATATATATATATATATATATATATATATATATATATATATTTACTCCTTCACACGAAAAGGTGCACGGAACATAAATGGTGCTCGGAATCCAACATACAAGACCCAAAAACATATCCCAGCACTCGAAATAAGTTCATCAAGCCAAAGTGAAAAGAAGTTTATTAGGCAACCTGCCCAACAAAAACACAGACCGGTGGCCAGTTTCGCTCAAGGCGTCCTCAGTGTGCGTAATTATGCAGCAAAAGCCCGGATTTAAACACGTAAACTGTAAGACTGTAAGCAGAATTTAAAGACATATTCATATTAAAATTTCACTAATTTAAAGTATAAATAGCATTAAATAAAGCATTTTGTACTCCAAAAATAAACATGAACATGTACTTAATAGACAGTCTTGTCAGGACAATTGCAAGTTGCTTACATATATTATGACACACAGGTCATCACTCTATTTAAGTAAATACAACATCAGCATAAGCTAACTACACCATACATTATTTCCTATTGATGTAAAACAAACTGTGCAAATCTATTTCCTAAGTGATAAACAAAACTAAAAAAATTTAAAAAATTCATAAATATGTCCCATGTGCAAACTATCATACCTAATATAGATAAACCCTATAAACAAACCTAAAAATAATATACAGAAAAATTCCATGTACACATTAATTATCCCTATCCCCAATGTAACTAGGCATGAGAATATTATACTGATATACTGCTAATATTAGTTTACCTTGATTATGTTACTTTTCCTAATCATATACACACCCCTACATATAATGATATAGACATACATAACTTTAAACATATGGAAACATGTTTAATGTTCACCAATGATTATTAAGCCCCGGTTTAAATAAAGCCCCCAAATTCACTATCCACCTGCATTCCTTCTATGTTAATATCCTATGTCTATGATAGTCACTAGTATTCTGCATGACTACCATATCAAGCCCTATAAACACAAAATGTGGAGTAGTATGTACCATTTTATGTTTATACAAAGCACTTCTTGATCTCTGACATTTAATGTCACTAATATGAAGTGCTATTCTCTGTTTAGTCTGTCCTACATAAAATGTTCCACATTGGCAAACAGCCATATAGACAACCCAGGAACTGTTACAGGTAATAAGATATCTAATGTCAAACACCTTTTTGGTATTAACAGATGTAAAAGATTTTGTTTTGGCCATTAATTTACAATATTTACATGTACCACAAAAAGTACTACCCACAATACTTGTATGGGTAAACCTTTGTATATTGCCCTTCTTAAAAGAAAAAAAATGTTGCCCTATACTCTTACCTTTCCTGTACCCAAAGTGACATTCTTGATCTACATAATTGGTAAAGAATTTATCAGATTGCAGAACATGCCAATGTTTAGACAATATGTTCTTTATACTAAAGGTATTACTACCATAAGTGGTAATAAACCTTACATGTTGAATATCAGCCCTGGATTTAGTATCAACCAATAATGCAGATCTGTTCATTTGGCTAGCTGCCGTATATGCTTGGTTAACATAACTTCTTTTATAACCTCTTTTAATAAACCCGGTTTGTAATTCCAAAGCTTGTGTGTTGTAGGTACTAGCTTGTGAACAAATCCTTTTGAGTCTCTAAAATTGAGATCCTGGTATATTTTGGATAGTGTGTGTGTGTGTGTGTGGGGGGGGGGGGGTGACAACTACTGGCATGCAAAAATGCATTTTTGGAAAAAGGTTTTCTGTGTAGATCTGTATTCAAAAATCCTTCTACTGACTTAGTAACCTTTACATCCAAATATGCTACTGTTTGTTGATTAACATCACCTGTGAATTTAATTCCATATTGATTATTATTAAGATATTCTACAAATGTGTGCCAATCCAAAATATGCCCCCTCCACACTACCCAACAATCATCTAAATACCTTTGCCACATTACTAGCTGATGTTTAAAGTCAACCGGCAGTGTATATATAATACCACTGGTTGTTAAACTGAAAGGCATTATGTTCTAATACCAATCTAAGTAACTTTATCAAAAATAGCTGCTCTTGCATACTGTAATTTCCAGATTGTTGCATCCAAAACTCTACCACTGTAATCCCTCCAGAATGTGGGATACTTGTGTACAAGGATTATACATCAAGAGTCCCCAAATAATCCTGGGGCGACACTTCACATCAATAACAAAAATTGTTTAGTAACTCGAATCCTAGCTGTTATCAGGACCAACAATCTTTTTAATTTATACTCTAAATATTCAGAAAGGGGTTCTGTCAATGAGCCCCTTCCTGCCACTATGGGATGACCTGGAGGGTTATGTAATCTCTTATGTATTTTTGGGACCATGTAAAAATATTGTTATAACATCTGTTAATACCAAAAAGGTGTTTGACATTAGCTATTTTATTACCTGTAACAGTTCCTGGGTTGTCTATATGGCTGTTTGCCAATGTGGAGCATTTTATGTAGGACAGACTTCTTGTGTATTTAAACAGAGAATAGCACTTCATGTTAGTGACATTAAATGTCAGAGATCAAGAAGTGCTTTGTATAAACATAAAATGGTTCATACTACTGCACATTTTGTGTTTATAGGGCTTAATATGGTAGTCATGCAGAATACTAGTGACTATCATAGACATAGGATATTAACACAGAAGGAACGCAGGTGGATAGTGAATTTGGGGGCTTTATTTAAACCAGGGCTTAATGATCATTGGTGAACATTGAACATGTTTCCATATGTTTAAGGTTATGTATGTATATATCATTATATGTAGGCGTGTGTATATGATTAGGAAAAGTAACATAATCAAGGTAAACTAATATTAGCAGTATATTAGTATAATATTCTCATGCCCAGTTACATTGGGGATAGGGA
Source organism: Protopterus annectens (assembly GCF_019279795.1). Taxonomy (NCBI): domain Eukaryota; kingdom Metazoa; phylum Chordata; order Ceratodontiformes; family Protopteridae; genus Protopterus; species Protopterus annectens. Next base: position 1,437,488,968 of record NC_056733.1, read on the forward strand.
TAATTAATGTGTATATGGAATTTTTCTGTATATTATTATTAGGTTTGTTTATAGGGTTTATCTATATTAGGTATGATAGTTTGCACATGGGACATATATACGCATTTTTTTATTTTTTTTAGTTTTGCTTATCACTTAGGAAATAGATTTGCACAGTTCATTTTACATCAATAGGAAATAATGTATGGTGTAGTTAGCTTATGCTGATGTTGTATTTACTTAAATAGAGTGATGACCTGTGTGTCATAATATATGTAAGCAACTTGCAATAGTCCTGACAAGACTGTCTATTAAGTACATGTTCATGTTTATTTTTATTTTTGGAGTACCTAATGCTTTATTTAACGCTATTTGGTACTTTAAATTAGTGAAATTTTAATATGAATATGTCTTTAAATTCTGCTTACAGTCTTACAGTTTACGTGTTTAAATCCGGGCTTTTGCTGCATAATCACGCACACTGAGGATGCCTTGAGTGAAACCGGCCATCGGTCTGTGTTTTTGTTGGGCAGGTTGCCTAATAAACTTCTTTTCACTTTGGCTTGATGGACTTATTTCGAGTGCTAGGATATGTTTTTGGGTCTTATATATATATTTATTTATATATATATATATATATATATATATATATATATATATATATATATACAAATAAATCTTCTTGTCTATAAACTATCCATTTCTTCCTACTAACAGTGAAAATCAGAGGTAAACACTGGATTTTTCAGGTAAGCTCCAAGTTGCACAACAGCAAGGCGGAATCTGCAAAAATGTGAACTTAACATTTATTTGAGTTCTGTATCTCAAAGTATTCTATTTTCTCCATTATGATAATTTCATATTTAGTGTATCTGTCTAAATTTTTTATATATGTGTATGCATGTATGTGTATATACATATTTATACATTTATATATATATATATATATATATATATATATATATATATGTGTGTGTGTGTGTGTGTGTGTGTGTGTGTGTGTGTGTGTGTGTGTGTGTGTATATATATATATATATATATATATATATATATATATATATATACATATGCTGTACATATACATATACATATACATATACATATACAGAGAACACAACAGGTACTCGAGTCCTAGGCAAGCCCAACCAGGAACTAGAGCATCTTGTAACTTGTGTTGATTACTGCGAACACTTAAACTCAGATATGAGTTCAGAAAACCAACCATGGGGAGGGAGCAGGATAGAGGATTTAAGCTTAGGGAGCTGTACAAACATGTTAAAATACAGGAATATTGGGGAAAATGAACAAAACTTATCTGTGATCAGTAAAAAAAATCCCTAACATACCCTTCAGACAGATGACACTCTACAGGTATCAGAGGTGGAACAGGAGGACATGGGGGCAGAAGACACAGGACTGAGCAACAGAGGGTACAACCACAATTACAGGAAGCATATGATACACAACTTTGAGTCATGACAAGCCACATGTACAGAAGTACACAGATTAAGCACTGATATTCCGGTATTGCCCCACCACAGTAGCATGGATTGCATCTAATGGTGATTACGTAATAGATGTACACACTATGCATAAAACATATCAGCATAACCGTAACATGTAAAGTTATGAACATATACAAATCTAGCACAACAGGGATCATCAACTCAGGAGACAGCCGACACAGGTATGCATACTGACTCATATAGGTGTATCTGTATATGGCACACAATAAAGGACAGACATCAGTGCAACAGATTTCTATCTGTCCACTACAAAAAGCTGCAAACAGGTAAACAAACCAGGACGTAATTCATAACTGTTGTTAATATCACATGCAATATATATCACTGTAAAGTATGTATAAAGGAATGCAATAAATGGAGTCAGCTATATTTAGTAAAACTGTCAGACTCCCATGTCATCATTGCCATGTGGTAAGAATGACACTACCAGACAGAATAGATCACCTGACTGTGTTGATGTAATGCAGTCTAGGGTGCCCACACTGACAGCTCACATCATGGTCTCGTCTGCTCCACCATGTATGAAAACATTTGGCCCAAGTTGCTCCACAGAGGAGACTGATGGGGTGACTCCAGCATGTGGAGGTGAAGGAGCATGACTGTGACTTGACTTCTGCACATGACTCCTGAGCCCACAGCAAATGGCCTAGCAGCTGAAGTGCATATATGTTGGAGCATAGACATTGATGCCTGATGGGCAAGGTTGGTTTTCCTGAGAGGGGATCTGCCTCTTCCATGTGGCAATTGGCTAAGCACAGTGCATGCAGAACCCTGCTTGTACTATGGCACTGCTGTAGTACTGTAGAAGCCAGGGATTCTATGGACTATGCCACAGATACTATGCTTTCATTCTGTACTGCCAGTGATGCCATTACCACACAGTGTCTGCACTCCCTTCTTTCATGCAGCACACCCAGCTGGTGTGCAACACAATCAGTGGCATGGGCAAGCGCATGACCGTCAGATCTATGACATTGCTGGGAAGAATTATTTGCATGTAGGTGTAGGCAGACACCCTCTGACATGTGCTTACACACACCAACTGCATTCCTACATCTGTGACAGGCAGTAACAAGTATTATGGGGAACTATCAACATCAGCAGCAGTCTCAACATGAGTCTGTTGTCCACTGGCTTCATCCTGTCCACCATTTGATGTCCCCTCATTGTCAGAATGGTTAGACAGTTTTCCCTCCACATTTGAGGCTACAGATGCATCCACATGGCAGTCACCATCTTGACCAGACTGTATCAACATGCCACTGTCCTGTATGCCAGGAGCCAAGCTACCATACTGAGACACATCAGATCTCACACTGGGATCAGTAGATGGGCTAATAGAGGATACAAATAGTTGATATGCTAAAAGAAGAGACAGGTGACACAGATCAGGACAATGTGCTCACATCACATGCTGAATATCATTAAAGACATGTTACACATATATGCTGCTGAAATGCTACAGACAATACTGATTTAACATTATGTCTTGTCTGTTATGGGTCACCAAATCTACGTAACAGAGAGTTGACAATTATGCTACATAGCTAACATACATGACATGTGAGGAATATGAACATAACACACTCTCATTTGACAACCACGTGGCCAAAGTGGTTAGAAAAACATTTTATATAGCCCACCTAATCATGAAGGGATTCACATCTAGATCAGGGGAGGTCATTGTGCCTCTTTACTCATCCCTCATCAGGCCCATAATTGAGTACAATGCCCCTTTTGGGATGTACCTTACCAGACACCTGCAGCAACTGGAAAGACCCCAAAAGTACTTCACCAAGAGGATCAAAGGGCTCAAACAGATGCCATATGCTGCCCGGTTAAAGAAACTCCAGCTCTACTCAGTGGCATACCACCTGTTCAGAGGCGATCTGTGCCTGACGTATAAAGCCATGTCCAACCCAGAATTAATGGACATGCTGCACCTCAGAAAATCCAAATCCCATCGAGCTACACGCTCGAGAGACTTGAACCTCAGCACTGAAATAAATAGGACATGCTGGAGGGACAGATTCATAACCCAGAGGCTCCCTTCACTCTGGAATAAAATCCCAGTCCAGGTTAGGCAGAGTCCCTCATTGACTCTCTTCAAGAGGAATCTTAATGAGTGGATGGGAGATCGTAGGTTTACCCCGGGTATCACTTCTGTGTCACTGTAAGGCAGAGGCACAGTATACTAACCTCAAAAAAGGGCATAGCAAAATTAATTTAAAATGGGTGGTGAAAACCAAACACACTCTGGCTAGGCTTATAAATGCCCTAGGGCAGATAGCCTAGTATGAACCTATGAACCTATCTGACAAGTCCTTGTCGGAAGACTGCACAGTAGAAGAAGGATGAACTTCAACTGTTGCAGGGAAACAAAGTCAGCATTTTTAACCACATCATTGCCAGCATGAGCCATTCTTGCAGTATTAAAACATACAGTAGGTATTACATAGACATACTACTTGTCTGTGCACTTTATGATGAAGTACACTGTCCTATTACTGGGTAGAAGCACACAATATTAATGGAGGATAACAACAGAAATAGCAACAGTGACATGTATGAAAAATAGGTAACTGCATACCAATGACAGAGTCCCACTGTTGTAAATTTGTGTGTTGTACTGCGGATCCTGCAGTGGTAAAGTAAAGAAAAAGACAACAAAGTCATGTCTGCAGGGAGTGTAATACTGACAGGATCACATATACAGCACAGTAACAGTAACTGCTGATACTCACTTGATGCACAGTATATCTGTTGACCAGACGTCCCTGTGCAGAAAAACATCAACATTAGTGTCATGAAGCACAGGGCTGCTACACATTGCTGCAACCTATGAACCTGCTGTGGTAACTACTTGATCTGTTTGTACTTGCACATGCATGGCTTTTGTCCCCAGCAGATGTACCTATGGTGTTCAATGTTAGGCAAATATCAATATGACAGTAAACAGCAGTGCCATGACATGAGGCTGATGCAAGGACAGATAGTGGTCACACACTTTATGGAGACACCCACCTGCCATTCTCTGGTGCTGTGCAGAAGTAGAGGGACCCATGAACATTAATGCAGACAGCATTACACAAGTTGGTTGCACTGTTCTGTGTATACTGCAGTTGTATGGCTACTTGTCATTACACTTACACTGATTGTCATCACCCTGTGTGGATCACTGTGCACAATTCAATTCCCTGATGAAAAGCAACAATTATAATACATGCATATGCATGCAATAGCAATATGTGATGATTTACTCTATAGTCATCCATGTCATGTAAAGTAACACATACACGTTTGCTCTGGAACTCCTGCCTCTATTCCAAACCCAGGTATGCATTGCTCCCCACTCACCATATTCACGGATGTATGAAATATTATGACTTCACTGGGGACAATGGTGGGACATCACTGGTGACATTCCTCAGTCTCTCATACCATTGTAACCTGTTGGCTGCAAGGAGGATCATGTCAGAGCAGCGTCAGCAACAGGCCTCATGGGATCTCTTGTGACCTCCTACCACATTTGTCATGTCGGTGATGCTGGCTCAAACTTCATTCCTCCATACTGTATTCCCTGTCCATCCAATGAGTCTATATCCATGTGGTTCCAGAGCATTTATTATAATCTCATTTTCCTGTGAGGAAAGATGTCCCCCCCCAGGTCTATTTGCCTTCTGAAAGACAGAAATATGCGCATGTTCATATTCATGCGGGAGTTCACTTATGGAGATGATTATGTAGACAGCTTATGACACCATAAATGGTATGAATTCTTGTAAAATGCAAAATTCTATGAAACTCTGTGGTATATCGTAATGTGACATATAAAAGCTTACAACAATGCCTGTGTACATAAGAGTTGTAAAAACAACATAACTTGTGATATCTGTAGAGACTGTATGTGGGATTCAAGCTCTTATAGTAGGTTTATGTTAAATGAAAGGCCAAGCACAACAGTATCATGCCACAGGAGCCACAATCTACATGCATTTCACATTAAAATACTACACAAACATATGTGTACAACAGAAATGTGTGTTGCTGTGCCTGTAATGCAATTGCAGCCTAAACAGACAAGTCTTCAAAACCAATCAGTCATATGACATGTCGTACATGATAAGCTCATATAAACACAATCATTACTGAGCAGTGAATGCCATCCACTTCAACACAGTGTATCTGTAAATTATTACTTAAATAACTTATGGAAAGTGTCGGAAAGCCTCAGGATCTGTAACCAGGCCACATACAATATGGATCCTTTTTTTATTGACGCAGTAGTTATAAGACTTGTTTTAAGAACCATCAATGAATAAATAGCCATAACAGCAAAAGGAATACATAGTACATACGGAAATTGTCATACATACAGATACTGTTAGAATCCATACTTTGCTGTAAATGTACCACACAGTGTGTGGAGTCACCCGCAAGATACCACAGCTAATCGTAAATCCGTCATTATTTACTCTTCATTTTTGTTATGTAAATCTGTCAGCACAATTGCATATGTGAAATTACTGCTTGCCCTTGATGCAGATGTGAACACCTGTATGCATACAGAGAAATCACACACCACTAAGAAGTTACAAACATTTGTCATAATGCACATATTTTTCATAAAACCATGAAGCTAAACAGATACTATTAAGAATAAGTAATGTTAACCTAGGTGTATAATGAGCCAATATTCCCAAAAAGCAGAAATTCTAGCAGGTGCCAATTTACTTTATCAGATACCTATGACTCGGGTAAAAGTAAGAGCAGCTAATGTGCATCCATCTCTTAAGTACCATTTGCACCATTCTTAGTTAATGAGGTTCATCAAAATTCCAGGTTTTGGAAGCCCATTTGTGCACATCCTCACAATTTCTCAAAATTTGGTGTAATAACCAATATCTTGGAGTGATGGGAAGGTGCTCCATGCAAGTACCCAATAGGTATCAATGAACTGTAAAATGTGTAGCAAGTACACATTATCTACCAATAATCTGATAACATGCCATAAGCGCCAATTTTAAATAATGATTTTGATACATTTACAGCTCTACTAACTGTATGAGACCCCTTGAGCAGTTTTCAGATGTGACTATTTTTTCCATTGGAATAGTGACATTATTGAGATGGCTACTCCCATGAGCCTTCAACGTGTCCAGGTGACCAACTGGCTCAAGGAGGAAACTACTCAGATTCTGACCCTCTACACTGGAGTGGAGCATCACATGAGAGTCAGGCCACAAAACATCATGATGATCGACATTTGGAATAGGATTGCGAGGGAGCATTAACAATGTATAGGTATCTACCAGACTGCAGTGCAAGTTCGTCACCACTAAGATGACCTGCATTCCATGGATGCTGATGAGCTCTGTTGGAGGGTTACTGAAGTGCGTTGACAGCTGGTGGATGCCTACAGTAAGTGTCACAATACCACTTATAACTAACCATTCCTACAGAATTTAGTGATATAACTGAGCCCCAAATATATCAGATACAGTGGATATAAAAAGTTTACACACCTCTGTTAAAATTCCAGGTGCTTGTGATATAAAAAAATGAGACCACAATAAATCATTTTGAAACTTTTCCCACCTTTAATGTGACATATAACCTGTACAATTCAATTGAAAAACAAATCTGTTAGGAGAAAAAATATAAAAAATAAAAAATGTACAATACGTAGGTTGCATAAGTGTGCACACCCTTAAACTAATACTATGTTGTTTGTGCACACCCTTATACCAATACTTTGTTGAAGCATCTTTTGATTTAATTGCAGCATTCAGTCTTCTTAGGAACACACCTGCCATCAATTAAGAGACTCTGATTAACCTCAAATAAAGTTCAGCTGTTCTAGGAGGATTTTCCTGACATTTACTCAGTTGCCTGCTACAGCAAAAGTCATGGTTCACAGAGGGCTTACATAGCATCAAAGGGATCTCATTGTTGAAAGGTATCAGTCAGGAGAAGGGAACAAAAAAATGTCCACACTATTGGATATACCATGGAACACAGTGAAGACAGTCACCAAAAAGTGGAGAAAATATGGGACAACAATGATGTTGCAAAGAACTGGACATCCCTTGAAAATTGATGAAAAGACAAGACAAAAACTGGCCAGGGAGGCTGCCAAGAGACCTACAGCAATACTGAAGGAAATGCAGTAATTTATGCCAAGTACTGGTTGTGTACTACATGTGAAAATAATCTCCCATATTCTCCATATGTCTTGACTATGGGGTAGGGTTGCAAGATGGAAGCCTTTTCTTACATAGAAAAAACATCCAGGCCCAGCTAAAATTTGCAAAACAATACATCAAGTCTCCCAAAAGCATGTGGGAAAATGTGTTATGGTCTGATGAGACCAAGGTTGAACGTTTTGCCCACAATTCCTAAAGGTACATTTGGTGCAAAAACAACACTTTGCATCACCAAAAGAACACCATCCCCACAGTGAAGCATGGTGGTGGCAGTATCATGCTTTGGGGTTGCTTTTCTTCAGATGGAATTTGGGCTTTAGTCAAGGTGGAGAGAATTATGAACAGTTCCAAATACCAGTCACTTTTGGCCCAAAACCTTCAGGCATCTGCTAGAAAGCTGAAGATGAAGAGGAATGTCACCTTTCAGCATAACAATGACCCCAAGCATACATCCAAATCAACAAAAGAGTGGCTTCACCAGAAGAAAATTAAAATTTTAGAATGGCCCAGCCGAGCCCAGACCTAAATCCAACAGAAAATCTGTGGGGTGACCTGAATAAAGAGAGTTGTGCACAAGAGATGCCCTTGCAATCTGACAAATTTGGAGCACTTTTGCAAGGAAGAATGAGCAAATATTGTCAAGTCAAGATGTGCCATGCTGATAGACTCCTACACAAGAAGACTGAATAGTGTAATTAAGTCAAAGGGTGTGCACACACAACAAAGTATTAGTTTAAGGGTGTGCACACTTATGCAACCAGCATATTGTATGTTTTTTTATATTTTTCTCCTAAGATATTTGTTTGTTTTGCAATTGAATTGTACAACGTTTTGAAATTATATATTTTAGTCTCTTTTTTATATCACAAAAACCTGGCATTTTTAACAGGGGTGTGTAAACTTTTTATATCCACTGTACGTCTTTTATGACCATTAAGTACTTGTTCTGACAAATAGCTTATCTTGATAACTAAGAAGATGAGGAGACTGTCCTTCATTTAAGTATGGGCTCTATTCCAGTGCTGCCAATCTATTTGCAAATGTTTATAATGCACATAATATTGAATATTGTAGAGGTAAATCTGTTTCCCCAACATATAAGAACATTATTTCACACATCCACTATAGTCATGAATCACTGAAGCCTATAGTGCCTAGAACACTGATTACTTACACATTCCGTTGTTATCCATTAATACTAACTTATAAATAACATCTTTACTTCCTTCCTATTAATATAGTGAACATTTGTATTACAGGCCCATTTCATTAAGCCAAGAGGAATGCCTGTCTGACTGCTTATACATATTTTTTCAATTATGTGTTGATAGCTATTATTTCTTTACTTTATAATGGTCAATAGTGATTATGTGTCAGATGTTTCTGTATTCGTTAGTTATCCACAGAAATGCAGATACATACATGCATGCAGTAATGGTTTGTTAAGAAGAAATGTGCACAGGCTGGTAACTCGGCCTGGAAGGAAACCGACTGGCATGCTGATATTTTGGCATGCTGTTGTTTCAACTCCACATGCAGGAAACATAGTATATTGTTATCTTTGTGTATTTCACACAATCTGGAATGTTCTTCTCTACAAAACTGCTTTTAGATACTCATGGTTATTTTGTGCATGCTTATGAATAACTCAGTTATTCATCAAATTTCTATGAATATCTTCGCAATCTGCAATCTTCTGTTATCAGCAACTAAGTACAAGGTTATGTGTAAATCTTGGAAGAGACTTACATTTCTGACAAATTTTTTGTGGACTTTGGTAATACTTGTAAAAGTCCTATCAACTGTAGTTTTGTCATTTATTATTAAACTCACTTCAACTACTACCTCATCCTTATCTTTTGAGGGAACAAGATGGTCAGACTTACAGGTGAAATGCAGAACAGGGAGATACAGTGATGTATGCATTTGGTTTGTGATGTACACTTTGCCAAGGAATATCGTTAAGTATAGTCCTCCCATATAACTTAGTGTGACCCTAATGATCAGCACATTTTACGTCTCTGTTAACCAAAGCTTTATGATACATGACACATCCCACTGTCTGAAGAATAAAGGTTTTCACTTACTGTTACTGGTTGTGACCACTGTGCTGACATGAATTCATTTTTGCTAATTATTTACCTAAATGTAAAGCACAATTGCACATTAGAAGGCACATTGTCCTTTTTGGAAATTCTAAGCCATGATCCATATTAGTAACCCAGCCTTGCAAATTCATAACCCCAAGTCTTTTCACTGCATTCACAATACACACCTTCAGGCAAGATGAATTACCTAGGCAGGCAGGTGTCAGGGATGGTGTGTGGACATAAGTTAAAGTCGCAGTTTCGAATTTTAGGCCCTCCAGTCTGTGTTCAGCTCTGTTCAAACATGTGTGTAACATTGCAAAGTGTATATGGTGATTCTTTGATGGCCTTCAAAAGTAAAGTTTTTAGAACCTGATCTGAGCAATGTATATCCTGTTATTTGAGGATTACATCATTCATAGTCACCCTTATCTTTTTGCATGTGATGAGAAGAGGACCTGAAATCATGCCGTGTGCATGAAGTAGATGCACAGGTTTGAGAAGCAGTGGAGGTAGAGAGGTGTGTCGCTTAAGTTTTCTGCTTTGTTAAATAAAATGAATGTGATCCTTGTTACAGGTGCAGAGTTTTTACATTATCACATCTATTACTTAGAATTCTCGAATGCCCATCATGCATTTGTGAGGTAAGTGCAGTAATCACACTATACCTGTGCTTACAGATCTGTTTGAAATGTAAGTATACTTAAAGATCATTTAGCAGCAAGCCAAGTTTTCTGAAGATAGTTTCTGAAATGTAGACCGCAACCTAAATGACAGTCAGTTTGTGTAAATGTCTCACATATTTTGAATTGGAAGTTTTGTATACAAGTCTCTAGTGCTTTGATTGCTATCTATAATGCATGAGTTGGCATACTTGTATGGGTGAATGTGGTTCCCAGTGGCTGATCTATTGTACATAGCCTGCCTATTCAGATACTTAATGGGTGTCTGTTATGTCAGTGTTCACACTGTTGTTGGGCAGACTGTGTGGCATGCCCTTCAATTAAATATTGGGTGTTTTTGTTACAATTTGTTTGTATCCTGTGTTTGTGAATACTTGTGCACATAAAGATTTCTTTGTACCATTTAATAATTAGCAAGCATCATCAGGATGTTTACATTTTGCAGGTGACTGGTGATAAATGTAAATAGGTCATACATACAGCTGTAGACAGACAACACCATTTAAACAACATATGCTAGATTCCCTTGCGTCACAGGCTGTGTTAATGATTGAGCATTATTACTATTCGTTACGGTTGTATTCCTTATATTGATGTGGGGTAGGCCAATCTCCATGCTGCCTGGCACAAATGTTTGTCATATGGCTTGCATATTTTCCACAGTATTGTCATCTGACTCTGTCTTCATTTTAACAATGTTAATTGGTGACTGTTCATATGATACATTGCATGCAGAGACTACAATTTACATTCACACACAGACATAACTGCTCAGGGAACACATGCAGGGGAATGCAGGGGAAAATGAATGGACATGATGAAATCTGGTCAGATACTCTACTGGACAGTTTACTGAGGCAGACACCATTATTAAATAGTGTAGTTCCCAATAATAATATTATTATCACATTTGCAAACTTTTATTTTGTCAACTTTCAGTTATGGTAATGTTGCATGAGGCAGTGTCAGGCATGATTCCATTCCAATGCCAGGATATGTTACATGTGGTTGCATTGTGCATTCTTTCCATGCTTCATACTGGCCAATAAACAGATGTTCAGGTCATTTCATGATTTAGACTAGTAAGCTGTGTTATGCATGCTATTGCATAGCCTTACTTGAACTTCTGATATTGTGTGATAGATGCAGTCTCCCTGACATGTTCTGTTATTGGACATGTCTATCAATACAGATAAAGTGATGCAGGGAAGGTGTTGTGTGCATGAGGAGCCAGCACCATTTCAACGTGAACTGTGTTTTGAATAAGAACTTCAATGTATACTAATACCTTCAATATCGTATTTGGAGATGCAGAACTCATATGTGGACAGGATGTTAATTAATGTCTCTGAGATTACAGATGTTTCATTTTAAGGTCAGCTATAATCTTCACTGGAATGTGCAGTATGATACACATTTGCTCCTCTTTGTTATGGTTTTGACTACTGACATACATCTCATATGGCGGTACTATGATCATACCAGATTTTAACTTTTTGCGTGGACTGTTTTCTGCCTGTTCATGTTAGGTAGACAGGTAGTATCGGGTATGCATATGTAATTTCTGTTCTGTGTTGTGATTTATCTTTACTGAGCATGGGCGCCGTGGATGATCACCAATCAAACGTACACGATGAACACATGCCAGGCCAATGCAGGAATACTCAGATGATGATGACCATGATGACAATGAGGATGGTTATGAGGAAGCTAGCCCTGGACCTGCATCTGCATGTGCCATCAGGCCTGTTGTACCCTGGTGGAGATTATGCTAGGACCAAAAAAGAGATGATTATTGGAGGCAGATCTGGGAGGTTGTGACCAATGTGTTTCAAACACAGATGATGAACAAGATGTAGGATTTTTTTCAGTACTTGTTACAGGCTATGTGCACCTTTTTCAGAAAGATCTTAGGTTTGTAAGTATTGTCTGTGTGCTCCATTTGTGTAGTGTTGCCAACATGCTGTTTTCCATATAATTGATTGGACTGTATATGCACTGTTGTGCATGCATACCATGTAGCTACCATGCTTATGTCTTGCATGTGCAAACATATAATGCAGATATGACTGTGTGACATGTAATTGTTTCAACATGTGCATGGCACACATTAATACATTACATTTTCCTTTCAAGTTCAGTTGTCCATGAATTGTGGCAGCTTACCTGCAGCTACAGCTAGCAGTATGTCATACCTATGGGCAGTCCTCCTTTTCTGACTGCATCAGATGCCAGTTTAGCAGTCATCTATTCACAGTGGTAGGGATAATTAATTCAGTAATGGTATAGTATGCTGTATTTGCTATATGTTACATTTTCATATCCATTTCTTATTCACATAAGTTCACATCTTTTGCAATATTTGTACACATTAACTGATAATTGTACATACCTCTGCACATAATTCTTTCTTATTTTTTATTGCTTCATCGCCTTCTTCTATTTTGTATATTGTGATTTATTTTCCTTATACAGTGTTTTACTTGAACTCTGCTTTTAATTGCATATATTTAAACTAGGAAAGAGACCACAGCCATGCCTCTTGTGACTTACACAGAAATTAGAACAGGTCAATTAAGTTTAATTACCTGTGAACTAAGGCAGACACTGCAAACTAAACCTTCTTTTTAAGGGGTAAAATAAAACATTTCAGTGCTTTACTGGAAAAGCTTACCCAGACTCTGCTACAACTTGCTGTGAGGAAAATGTTAGTTTATTTTTGCTTTCTTGCATTTTGTATTGCTTCATTGCCTGCTTCTATTTTGTATATTGTTTTTTACTTTATTTACACTGTGTCTTACTTGTATTCTGCTTTTAATTGTAGCTGTGTCTCTTCTGAGTCGCACAGAAATGAAGTTTTCCCCATCCTCCCACCCTGGAGCTGTTCTGCTTTTAAACTCAACTTTCTTTCTAGTTGCCTGTCCCTTATGTTAATGTTACCACATATCTCCTTCTCTCTCTCTTCTTTCATTGGTTAGTGAGTAAGCAGAACATTTTCATTTTGTGAGGTCACTCCTCTTCAACTATATAAATGTATTGGCCATTCCACTGTATCCCCTAGAACCAGGATATAAAGTATCCAACCCCTTCCAATTTGTCTTGCTTTTTTAACATTAGTGGTTCTCCCCTTAGATAGCTAAAGCTTAAGTTACTCCCTCTTTCATATCTAACTGCATAGACACACTGTAGTTCTTAGGCTATTAACCCTTTCTTTCTTCATCTTACTTTTAAAATTTGCAAAATCTCCTCAAAGACTACCAATTATTGGAGATTCCACAGTCATCTTGAGATTTAGTGCTTTTGTTTTGCATCTGGTGACAGAAGAAGCAGAGTGGACTAATTCCTGTCTATTTCTTGTTGGGCAGTGAGTGTCTGTGTTTGACCTTCTTGATTGGTCTGGTTCTTATTCAAAACATCTACCAGGAAAAGGCTACAGCATGCCTATAGGCCCTTTATCATCTGGGGCAAGACTGGATCATCAAACAGGTTGTGGCCTGCTTCTCATATTGGGATTGGTGCTACTGTTTTGCTTCTGGCGAGAGAAGAAGAAAAAGGGGCATTGTTTCCCAGCAGCATGAAGCTGTGGTGAGACCAACACTAGTAGAAGCCAGGCAGAAGCCTTTCAGAGGACACTCCTCTTTACATCATTCTTAACAGGCCAATTCTTTCTTTTCAGTAAATACTGCTTGATTTGCTTCTAACTGCAGAATATCTGCCTAAATACTTCATCAATAAATCATCAGGGTAAACTTATTAGTTTCCCCTCAAATGTTTGGTGGTGCCTTGTATAGATGCAGACACCTTGAGCTGACGTTTGTCCTGTAGAATTACCATTGAAATTTCACCAATGCCTAGTTCCACACAGGACAACTAATTTGCAGTGACATATTTCCTGTAAAAGCACCAGTGAAATTTCACCAATGCCTAGTTGCACACAGGACAACTAGCTTGTAGTGACAAGCACTGTCAGAGTTGCAAACCAGATACTCCTGACATTACTTTATATTGTCAGTCCAGATGTCTAATCAATAAAAGGGTCTGTTGCCATGAATATGAACTTTCTCACTATCACCTTTACCAGCTTGGTGGATATGGGCATCATGAGGCAATGCAGAGATTACCTCAAGTTTGCTGACAACCAAACTGATAATGTATGTGAGAGATGTATTTACACAATATCAGTGGAGGCAAAGTTCTCACACAAAAGCACTATTAATAATAATAAGGCTGTCAGTAGTAGACACCACTGCACTCATCACACACAATTGAAAGCAAACACGTAGACTGACATATGCTGAGGCACTTAAATGTAACTTTCCTAAACTCCAAAGACCTCCTAGACAAAGTACACATAAGCAATACCCCCAGCATCCCTGAATGCACTCTTTCAAAAGAGCACCCACTTCAAAGCATACAGCCACATCTCATGGAGCATCTACTTTTAAGCCCATAAGGCAAGCCACCACAGAATCCAACATTCTAGTCATTGGACACTCCATTGTGAGACACACTGATGTCCCTCTCACCAGGCTGAGTAAAGAGAAAGTCACAGTTATTTGATTGTCAGGGGCTAGGATTTGTCACATTCTGCACGCACTCAGGTCATTTCACCACAAGTACCAGTATGACTCAGTCATAGTCCATTTGGAGGTAAATGCCCTGAGACGTACCTCCCTATATTATATGAAGAGAAAGACATCATGGAGCTCTTGGAATATTTGTCCCAGGCTGATATGAGCCTAGCACTGGGCAGCATTTTACCTTCTCCAAAGATGATACCACAATACAAATAAAAGATGACTGACTTTTAATAATTGGCTTAGTTTCTAATATTATTCTAAGGGGGTGCAATATTTTTCAGCATGGAAGGAGATGGTCAGTGTTAGATAAATTGTTAAAATCAGACTGTAAAAATCATCTGGCATTCAAAAATGACAGTCAATAACAAACAGTAATGCAGGTTTCTCAGGTATCTATTGCACAAATACTCTAATGTACATTAGGAGGCAAAAAAACATACACAAACTTGTACAGAATTTTGTCTAACTTTATTTAGGAAACACCTGACATTATATATGTTTTACAATCAGCTTTTGCCCACCTCACTGACGTGGTCAGTGACAGGGTCTTTACATCATGACCATTCATAAGAAAAATGCTGATATTACAATTTTTAAAAAGTTACTTTCCCATGAGAATATTACAGCCTTGCAAAGCACCTGGTCGGTCACAATGTCCTTCCAAGGATGTAGCCAATTCAAGGCTCTTAGATTAGCTCAAATACAATGGATGAATGTCTCTTTAATACATTTCTTTGTCTCTCTGTTCACCAGCTGGACATTATCTCTGATAGTGCGCACAAGGCTATTCTTCTGGTGGAAGCAGGAAAAGATACACATGCACACAGATTCATTATTTTCTAACTTTGCAAAATAATCTTTCACTGACAGACATGAGCCAGGCCGAGCTGGTCGCTGCCAAGGCCAAGTTTCTAATCACACTGCAGCTTATGCTTCAAGCAATAATATGCGAGTTTATTTCTACTATTATTCTAGTGAAACAGAATCGAATGCATTACATATTACTCTATTTCTCAATCTATGTATTTCATATATGTTCAAGTTCATTTATATATATCTAACCACACAGCTTATATATGTCAGAATATGTGAATACATATTTTTTAGCAGCTTATATGTGAATACATATTTTTTAGCAGCTTATATGTGAATACATATTTTTTAGCAGCTTATATGTGAATACATATTTTTGTAACATTCTCCCTCCTGTTAATGCATTTCATTCTATTTGAAACATAAACAGTATTATTTCATTTCTTAGCCTTTTCCTTTCAAGGACTTTCAGCTAAGTAAGTCATTTGTTTTATATTTCAGATAGGCTTTCGCTTGGTATCAACAAATTCAATTCCATGTCCTGATACATAGTTTCAGTTACTGATATGTCAACTAGGTCTTTAACTAATTTTTTCACACAGGGTATCCCGCAGCAGACACATGCTCCAATTATGAGCAGTACTACACAAATTGCAATCAGAATATTCATAAGGACCGACCCCCACCCCCCAAATAGATTCTGGAAAAAGTTCATCAGTGGGTTTGGGCCTGGTTCTGCCATTGCTGACACCTGCTGTATTACCTCCAGGTGATCATTGATTTCATGTTGGTTGTCTGGAATGTACGCACAGCATTCTTCTTTGATAAGCGCGCACGTACCACCTCTCGCTAGGGTGAAGTCGAGCCATTCGGTTCTGTAATACGACTGTTCTCATTGCATTCATTTCATCAGTCACAAGTTCAAGAGCGGAAAAAGTCACATTGCTCATTACTTCGAGGAGTTTTGACAATTTCCTCAGTTCCCAAATTGATTTGACTGCTCCGTAGGCTGGGAATATTCCAGCCCAGGATATAACACTGTCACTCAAGTCCATATGAGTCAGTTTCTCTTTGTCCTTCACAGCCGAGTGATCCTTCCAGCTTGCTTCAATCTTACCCACCGGATTAGCAGGTTTTTTGACTGTATTCTCGGCTTGCTGAGCTACATTTCTCACATTGCGTATTTTACCCAGGGGCAATTCTGCAGTATGTCTTATGGCTGGAACCAGATAACCCAAAAAACAACTGCCGGACCAATTCTCAGGTAACCATTTATAGGCCTTTTTCCCACAAACAAAATAACAGTTTTCTACTTTAGTACTGATGCGGGTTAACCCTGAATGAAACATTTTTTTATCTATAACAGATAATTGTCTATATATTTCAGGAGTTTTTTGCACATCTCTCAATGTTGTTTTCATCAAGCTTAAATATGAACCATAGTTCGTGCTACAACTAGTACCTTGGTCTACAGGTTTTATATAACATTTGTAAGACACAGTTATGTTACAGTTACTCCAACCAACCTGGAGTGTATCATTTTTAACAAAGCAAACAATTCCTTTCTGAGTAACGGGTAAATATAATGCCACTTTGTCTTGTGATCTCACAGTACCCGTGTCAAATAATAGGTTTTCCCAAGTTTCATTTATCCCCAGGGGGACAGCAGACATCAAAAGTCCTCCATATGCTGTGGGTATTGCAGTACAAACCCAGCAATTCGAAATGTTCATAGTCTCTACATAGACTCGTTTCATAGCCAGGTATGTGTTGAAGTTCGGGTGCCAGTTTATAGCCAGTTCATCATCACGTTTTATCAATTTCACTTCTGTAGTTATATGCAAGAAAAACCATAACAACAAAAAGGTCACTACAAACATGGTTAATAAATGTATGATCAGTAGGCCAGTGAACCAATGTCTTTGGGGTTGTTTTACATTTTTATTCACTCTGCCTCTGGCCATCCTGTTTCTGTGGTATGTCAGTTAAAAAATGTTTGTCCAACTTAAACTCTTTAAGTGGTTTACAGTGCGTCAAATGAACCCAAGATGATCTCTCAGCAATTTTTACTGCAGTAGGTGTTGCCAATAGTACCTGGTACGGACCTTCCCACTTTGGACTCGCCCAGTTCTTTCTTTTGATGACTTTCAGCCAGATCCAGGACCCCGGGGTCAGCACGGCCTCTGGTTTTGTTTCTTTTTTGTCTGAAAAAGAGTTCAACTGCAAAACAGTCTTATTTGTTAACAATTTCTTCATATAACTAGCTAATGAGCTATCGGCCTCCAGCTCTGCAGGCATGAGGGCCTTCCATTGTGGCACACAATATGCTCTTCCAAATACTACCTCAAAAGGGGTCAAGCCCCTTACATTTGGAACAGTTCTCATGCTCAGCAGTGCTAAAGGCAGACAGCAAATCCAAGTCTTTTGAGTCTCACTCATCAATTTTCTCAACTTATTTTTCAAAATTCCATTGTACCTCTCCACCAGTCCTGCTGACTGGGGGTGATAGGCACAATGGTTTTTCAAAGAAATCCCAAAGAATCTCCCAAGCTGGTGTATTGTCTGATTAACAAAATGTGTTCCATTGTCACTATAAATTCTTTCTGGTATGCCAAATCTAGGAATGATTTCTTTCACTAAGGCTTTTGCCACTGTTGCTGCATCTGGATTCCTAGTCGGAAAAGCTTCTACCCATTTTGAAAACATATCTATGATTACTAAACAGTATTTTTTCCCTTCACATTTATTCAGTTCTATGAAATCCATACAAATAGTATGGAACGGGTAGGGTGGTGTCGGAAAGCTCCCTCGCTTCGGTTTAAATGCTCCCTGTGCATGATGTTTGCTACAAATATGACATGTTGCACAAAATTTTTGTGTATAATTCGTAAATCCGTATGTTTGGAATGTTTTGTTAACTAACTGTACCATCCCCCCTGTTGAGACATGGCTCTGCCCATGACTCAACAAAGCTGCATATCTAAATAAATTAGATGGCAATATTGGCTTTTTCTCTTTGGAGATGTACAGTCCCTCTTCAAGGATTGCTCCTCATTTTATCCACTTTTGCTTTTCTGCTTTTGTAGCTAATGTCTGCATTGTTTTTAACATTTCTAAATCTAGAGTCTCAGAAGGTTGTAGTTCTTCATTTGAAAACACAGTTTCTAGGTCTGAGGCAGCTTGCTTTGCAGCTGCATCAGCTCGAGCATTCCCTTTTGAAATTTTATCTTGTTGTTTGGTATGGGCTGCACATTTACAAATAGCTATTCTAGTGGGTAACTGAATAGAATCTAATAGGTTCAAAATCAATTGTGCATGATTAATCGGTTTGCCAGTAGATGTTATCATTCCCCTGTTCTTCCACTGTTGCGCAAAGACATGCACTGTAGAGAAAGCATACTGACTGTCAGTATATATGTTAACACATTTGTCTTTAGCTAGAGTGCAGGCACGTGTCAAAGCTATCAATTCTGCTGCTTGAGCAGACAGGTTATGTTGCAGGGATTGTGCTTCTATGATTTCATTATCCGTCACTACTGCATAACCCACTAGGTTCTTTCCTGTAGGTCCTCGTCTACAGGACCCGTCCACATAAAATGTCACCTCTGCGTCGGCTAAAGGCACATCAGTGAGGTCTTGTCTGGGTGTGGTTATTTGTTCCATTTCCTGTAGGCAACTGTGTGGTGTGCCATCTACAGGAATCGGAAGTAATGTCGATGGATTTAATGTTGTGCATCGTTCAATTGTCATATGAGGTTGACTCAATAGTATGGTCATACAAGAAAGATGTCTGGCAGGGGACAAAAATGCTATTTTTTCTTGCAGTAAAATTATTGCAACTGCATGAGGTACTCTCAACGTGAGAGGATGAAACAATACCACTGAGGCCGAAGCTTGCACTGCCATAGCTGCTGCAACAACTGCTTGTACACAGGGTGGCAATGATCGTGCCACCGGATCTAACTGTGATGAATAGTAAGCTATGGGGCGTTGCTTGCCGCCATGTTGTTGCATCAGTACTGACGTCATATATCCCCGCCTACAATCTACAGTCTGGAAAAATCTCTTATGGTAATTCGGAAGTCCTAAAACTAACGATGAAACTACCAGTTGCTTTAGTCTGCAAAAAGCTGCTTCCGCTTCCGATGTCCAATGCAGTGTTTCTTGTGCTGCCATTGGTGTTTTAAATATTAAATCAGCCAATGGAGCTGTTTCCAAAGCATAATTCGGTATCCAACTTCGACAAAAATTAGTCGTTCCCAAGAAGGACATCATTTCCTTTTTGGTAGTTGGTCTAGGTGCTTGTAAGATTGCTGTTTTCCTATCTTCATCTAATGTTCTACCTTCTTTGGATATCACATATCCCAGGTATTTAACCTGCTCTTTCCAAAGTTGCAATTTGTGTTTATTTACTTTATGCCCTTGCTCAGCCAAAAATTTCAACAATGCTATTGTGTCCTCCCTACATTGCTGCTGGGTAGGAGCTGCAAGCAAGATGTCATCTACATAAAGTAATACTTGACTGCCCCCCGGTGGAGAAAATCCCGCCAGGTTGCTAGCCATCTCTTGTGCAAATATTGTTGGACTTTCACTATATCCCTGTGGTAGTCGGGTGTACGTATACCTTTTGCCCTGAAACGTAAATGCAAACCAATGCTGGCTGTCAGGGTGTATAGGTATTGAGAAAAACGCATTGCTAATATCTACCACGGTGAAATATTTTGTTGGCTTCAAATCATTTAACAAGGTATGTGGGTCTGGCACCGTAGGTGCCCTTGGTATTACCGCATCATTTACAGCCTGTAAATCTTGTACCATCCGCCATTCCCCGTTTGCTTTTTTAACAGGAAACAGAGGAGTATTACATGGTGAATCCAAGGATTCTACCAGTATCCCTTTCTTAAGCTATGCCATTATGATAGGTTTGATTCCCTGTTCCGCATCCTTGCTCAAAGGGTACTGTCTTTTTCTTGGTCTAAAAGCTGATTTTGGTGTAATAACTACTGGCCCTGCTGTTCGAATAAGCCC
Source organism: Protopterus annectens (assembly GCF_019279795.1). Classification (NCBI taxonomy): domain Eukaryota; kingdom Metazoa; phylum Chordata; order Ceratodontiformes; family Protopteridae; genus Protopterus; species Protopterus annectens. The sequence continues at coordinate 1,437,509,870 of NC_056733.1, forward strand.
TACATCCGATTTCCCTGTTGACCACAGAACATTTGGTATTTTACTCAAAGCTTTTTCTTCTTCTTCTATCAAGAACGCCAATCAGCTGTCTTCACTCTGTTGTAAGTGTACAGCTGGGCGTGCTTGCGTTAACCAATTTAGTTTCTGTTTCTGTACTCCTAAGTCCGATAATTCCAAGTCAGTTAGTTTCTCCCATCTTGTCACTTTGTCACCCAAGTCTACCCACCTAACATTCCTGTTTTTGGTTAGGCTAACATGCGGTAGTTTATTGGATTTGTACAATTCCAAGAACTCCTGAGGTAATGAACAACTCACTACACTATTGCCCTCAGTGTCCCAGTATAAAGTCCGTAGTATTAGTCTATTTATGGATTCCTGAACAATTTTTGTTCATATTCTTTATCAGGCCCTGATGTGCTACAATAATATAGGGTACAATGTAACAAGTGTTGTTGATCAACATCGAGGGGAAGCACCTTGCTGGTGGCTACATTCATTAGTTCCTTGGTCACTGCCCCTGGACCGGTTGTAACCAGGTCCTGGCTGTACCAATAATAGGCCTCACCCTCCGATCGTACTACAAAAGCATCAGTTTGTCTCTGTGTCTCCATACCATTCATGGTAGGGACTACTGCTATGCCAAAAAGTTGCATAAGATCTCTTCCTAATAAGTTCATAGGGCATTTGGCAGAAAGTACTATTTTACTTCTCTGGGTTATACCCGAGACGGGGTCAGTTATTGCTATATCATGGGAAAGTGGTTCCCTGTACAGCTGTCCGTTTGCTGCTTTTACTAATATATAATCGGGTGACTCAGAATGTTCCGGTAACTTTGAAGGGTGTATCAAAGTTCGTGACGCTCCTGAATCACACAAAAATTTGACTTCTCTTCCTTCCACCAGAAGTGTAACTTCCGGTTTAGTGTCTGCTAAATAGAGCTCCAAGCTCAGTAGTGCCAAGTCCAAAACTTCACTTTCCCCAACTTCTACATCCGGTTGCATGTCATTTGTTTCTTCTAAGGTATTTACATTATTCCCCTGCTCATTAGTCTCTCCTAATGACTGTCGAGCAGTATAACTGCCATCTAGTCAATCCTCATCATCCTTATCCTTTTTCCACAGGTGCCTTACTCCTGCAATCCCTTGCCAAATGTCCCTTCTTACCGCAATTGAAGCACTCACCTCTTTTCTTCCTATCCTCATAAAACTCTGAGTTTCTGTCAGAACGTTTGTTACCCTGAGCATTTCGCTTACCCTTTTTGGCTGTTTGTACTACAAAAACTTCCGCACCGTCTTCAGCTGTGAAGACCTGCGTTTTCTTTTCTTTTACTGTTAAAATGTTTTTCGGCATGCCTAGCATACTCTAATAAGGCTTGGAGCCTACTCGTTCGGTGATCTATCATATGCTTCGTGACGAAGCTATTGATAGGAGCAATGCAGCCTTTTAAAAATGCATTCTTCAACTGCTGTTCATACGGGCTATCATTTTTTTGATTTTCAGGAATAGTCATACCACTATGGTTATTAAAACATTCTAATAATCTACCATAGTATGTGTCTACTGTTTCATTATCTTGTTGCACGCATTGGTTAATACAAGTCCAATCTGCCCTAGGTTTCCATTTTTCAGTAATGCGGTCTGTAAGACCCTTCAATCTAGCATCTAGTTCTGCGTCACTGTGTGGGAGTGGCCTGAGTTGCGCGTCACGGGCATTCCAGGCGCCACAAACCATGTGCCAATCTGGACCTAAAATTTGTCTAATTACTTTTTCTACCTCTTCCCCATTCAGGTGGTAACTCAATCTCATGCCCTGTAAATCTTGTACAAATTTCTCAAAGTTAATTTTTGATGGGGAATTCCTCTGTAGCTTTCGGATATCTTCCGGTGTCCACGGTCTATACACTAAGAGAGTTGAGGCCTGGCCCTCCTGTCCTGCCTAAGGGTTTGGTACTTCAATTAATGGACAGATTTCCTCACTCCCATCTAATGAATCTCCGCTTGATTGAACATCTATAAGTGTTTGACGTGTTCAGGATCTAGTTCCGATAGGTTCTCTTACAAATGGTTGTCTTAATACCCCTGTTGCCTCCGGATAACGTGGGGGGGGTCCAGCCCGCCCTCCCACTTCATATTCTAAGTAAGGCATCGGAGGAGGTGGTAGGGGAGGGACCGATGCTACTACTGTATTATTATCCTCTTTGTCTAAAAATAATGCTTTTGCATTTTTATTTTTCTGTTCCCTTCGGTTCACTTCCTCAATCCACCTATGTGCTTGAGGAACGCCCAACTGTTGTTGTTTTTTTGCCTGACCTTCTGCGTCAGATTTTAACTGTTTCAAAAGTTTTACTAGTGATATTTTATCTAATTTACCATCAAAGTCATACTTATTAACCCATTTTGAAAAATGTCTCACATTATCTGCTCTTTGCAATTGCATATACTTTGCGTCTTCTGTTAGGGGCGGGTCACGTGACCCTTTAGTGCATTCATTTCCCATGTCTCTTCAAAAAAAAAAAAAAGAACTGTTACGTAACCCTTTCTCTTGTACCACGTGGTATCTTATTCCCCGTATCCACAGTAGTGTCTAGAATGACTGTTTTACTTTGCTTTGTTTATTTCCTGATCTATGACTCAAGATACAATACTTCGACTACCTCTCTCCCTGCTATCACAAACCTTAGCAATAGCACAGTGTAACCTGGTCCCTGATCTAAAACAAAAACAAAGAGAGGAATTCTGCTTACCCGAGCCTCCCGCTTACTGTTATGCTTCTTTTTAGGATCCAGTTTTCCGCTTTTCGGCCACAGATCAGACAAGTGGACAGCCTCTTTACATACGACAATTCAGTCGGAGGTCTTTCCTTCTTCTGCGCAGGTTTCAGTGCCACCTATATGCTCTGACCTGCAGCTTACCAAGGGAATTCCGGCACGATTAGGACCAAAATGTTAGATAAATTGTTAAAATCAGACTGTAAAAATCATCTGGCATTCAAAAATGACAGTCAATAACAAACAGTAATGCAGGTTTCTCAGGTATCTATTACACAAATACTCTAATGTACATTAGGAGGCAAAAAACCATACACAAACTTGTACAGAATTTTGTCTAACTTTATTTAGGAAACACCTGACATTATATATGTTTTACAATCAGCTTTTGCCCACCTCACTGACGTGGTCAGTGACAGGGTCTTTACATCATGACCATTCATAAGAAAAATGCTGATATTACAATTTTTAAAAAGTTACTTTCCCATGAGAATATTACAGCCTTGCAAAGCACCTGGTCGGTCACAATGTCCTTCCGAGGATGTAGCCAATTCAAGGCTCTTAGATTAGCTCGAATACAATGGATGAATGTCTCTTTAATACATTTCTTTGTCTCTCTGTTCACCAGCTGGACATTATCTCTGATAGTGCGCACAAGGCTATTCTTCTGGTGGAAGCAGGAAAAGATACACATGCACACAGATTCATTATTTTCTAACTTTGCAAAATAATCTTTCACTGACAGACATGAGCCAGGCCGAGCTGGTCGCTGCCAAGGCCAAGTTTCTAATCACACTGCAGCTTATGCTTCAAGCAATAATATGCGAGTTTATTTCTACTATTATTCTAGTGAAACAGAATCGAATGCATTACATATTACTCTATTTCTCAATCTATGTATTTCATATATGTTCAAGTTCATTTATATATATCTAACCACACAGCTTATATATGTCAGAATATGTGAATACATATTTTTTAGCAGCTTATATGTGAATACATATTTTTTAGCAGCTTATATGTGAATACATATTTTTTAGCAGCTTATATGTGAATACATATTTTTGTAACAGTCAGTGAACCACGCTGCTTTGCCAGGGATGGTCTGCACCTCCACTCTCTAACCTTTCTAGTGAAACCATACTGCAAAAAATGACATACGTATGAAATTAGACCAGAATGCTATCATCAGCTTCCAAACAAAACCTTCTCAGTATGCTGTCAATGAGTTCTGTGGTATTACTAACATTTATATGTCTTATTTTCTCACATATGAAACTAAGAAGTGGGGTATGGATGACCAAATCTGATAGTGGCTATAGTCAGGGTAACAACATTACTTAAATAAAAATGCTGAAGCTCTCCAAGACAATCTAAAAAATACCTTGAGAAATGTCAATGACTGTAGTGTCATGATCCTTAATGAATAGGAAACAAACTATGATTATTAAATAAAAGGCAAAATCATAAAAATGTCATCAAAAATGGCACAGTCATTAAAGCCTAAAGTAGAGGACAGCAACTTAAATTTTAAATATCTATAAAAGAAGCCAAACATAAATCATCATTGAGCTTTTTATTTCTCAGTCAATAAATACTGACACCTTAAGCACAAAAGCCTTCTACATTCAGTCATATCAAACAAATCACAATGTTTAAGAAAGTCAAACCTATAGCTCATAACCAGATAGAATACTTAATTAAAAACAGTTGGTGTAACAACCACAGTGACCCATCCTCCAAATATAAAGAAGTACAACATTAGTAAACATATCAATATGTTAACAAAAAATGTAACCTTGAGTCAGTTCATCTACCTAAATCATTATAGCATATTACTTAGCCATCCTACTTCTAAAAGGTACGTCAATTCATACTACAAACACTATTGTGTCTCTTTATACCTTAATTATCTGATCCATTACTGTATACAGTACTGTGGTTTCTAGCATTTCAACAAACAGCTTTGTTTATGATGCAATGATTTCTCACTAGACAAAAATAAAATGGTTGGTAAAACTAAGTTATTCAGAAAGGCATTATTAACTGTCTTTGTATACTGTTTCTAATATGTTACTGAGGGTTACTTTCCACTTGGACTATGAGACAATGTCTGATCTGGTTTTGTTTGAAGTCAAAAAGTGAAACATACTTCTGAAAGATCAACACCACATATGGAAACCAAATACTAAAACTAAGTATATGTAATAGAAAAAAAGCATGAGGGATACATTATACAATTCCTTCCAATATTATAGAATAAGTTTCTCACATCAGATGGAGTTAAAGTAACCAATCTTCCTAAAGGTCTATAGTTTGTAAGAATGTTCTTTGAAACTATGAACTTATAGGTGTGATTTCTGCAGTGCCTGCTGTTGCATTTTACAATGCTAACAATACAGTTCCTATACTTCAGCTTGCAGAAAAATAATTTTCTCTCTGACCCAGTATCTGTTTGTCTGTTTCTGACCCCTACCCCCAAGCATACATTATTACATTAGTCAGTCAGCAATGCATTACATAGTTATTACTGGTAAATACTTGTTTTCATTTCTGCATCAGTATTTATAAGTACATTTTCGTTTTTGATATGTGATATAAACATTGCAACTATCTGAAAAAAAAAATAAAGATAAACTCCTGCTCTAGAAATCAAAAATACTGTGAAGTATAAAATGGCAGTATAAAAATTCTCAGGCAAGTCCTTAAGTGAAATTTAGCCAAATGTCCACTCGCAGTTATCAGATGTGTTAGTTTGCACTTATATGGGGAATACATGACACCATGAGACTGTGCCATTGAACAGCCACTCACTGAAAATATTATGTGGGGCCAAACCTTATATTCTCCATGCTGGACACTTTGTGCCATATACCCCCTAATATATATGGTCAAAACCAGCAGTTCAGGTTAAACAATGGTGGGAATTTAGTAAAGCTTACATGAATTTTTTTTTGTGCACACATTGCGGCATGAAGCATACACAAGAGTGAACAATTTTAGATTCAGTAAGCATTGTTTAGCGGCACGCAAGCATGCACAAACAGAGAAATTCTGTGGAATGCAAATTACCTCATAAACAGTTGAATCTTATGCAAATGACCCAGGTGGAGCAATGCAACAAGCAGAAAGGCATCTGTGTAGGCTCCATGTCAGTGTCCATAGTGTAAATGGAATTTTTCCGCATACAGAAGTCTACATGGAAAGAAGGGGATATAAAAGTCCACAAGTAGAAAATGTTAGATCACATTCATATTTGTGCAAAAGGTACATTGTGGATGTCTGAAAAGAGAATGGAGTATGTAAAATCAATAATATTTTTTGCAAGAATTTCAGTATGTTTGCACTATGCACTGCAGTGTGCAAAAATGCTCAACATAAATAAATAGATAAATAAATAACATTTCTAATATGGTTTTCACAAATATACTGTAGGACCTTGTATCAGGTCTGTACAGGGGTGCATACGTGCTGTTACCAAGCTCACACGGTTATGAACCATGTAATACCTAGGCTATTAGCATGGATATGTATGCAAATGAGATGGATTTCCTGAATTGCCAAAATTGAAACCGTGTCTGCATATCCACCTCATAAAGGCTCCTACAGGATGTTGAGATTTCCAGAGGATGTGGATGACACTGGGGGTGTATCTTATTATTTTTAGGATGTTTTTCCCCAGCGAGCATGTTTGTGTGGCATACTGCATAGCTTGGCATGTTCACATGAGCAGACTACCCACGTGACAGTAATGACATAGGCAGAAATCAATTAAAACTGGATATCTTCAATAAATATTTTTGACTTTTGTATAAGCTATGCTGTGTGCCATGGAGCATAGTGGCTTGGCCTGCACTAAAGTAGGGCCTTTAAATAATATTAATTATATCCTGGGCAGGTGAACTGCATCATAATTAGCCAATTCTACATGGTGGACCAAAAGCAGAATTGTATAAAATACACTTATACCCTACATTCTGATTTTCCATCAATACTCTGGGCCATTGGGTGTATGGACTTGGAAATTTTAAATGGGATAATGCTAGGTGTTGTTACAGGTCTGCTACATCTGTATGTGCTAGATGCTGAAGTCAATGTTGCTGGTGCTGCTGACAATAGACCTAAGCCGAGAAGGGAAAGAGTGTTCAGGCCCAGGGTAACCTTCCAGGAGCTACATGAGCTGGAGATTGTAGAGCGCTACAGGGTGGACAGGAGCATATTACAAAAACCCACTGAGCTCTGCCACCCTCAACTCAGAGCCAGAGCTAATGGAGGTGAACCCACCCCAGTGGAGACAAAGGTATGTATGTCTAGCTACAGGTACATTTCAAAGACAAACTGGGGACATGATGGGGATGTCACAGGCATCTTAAGATAGAAATGGTGAACTTCATGACACCCATGCAGATGGACAATATGGTTACAACTGCTGAATCCTACACAAATGCACTCTATAAGCACTTAAACTAGTGCATGGATCATGCTATCCCAAACAGAACCAAGATGCTATCCTCCAAAAAAAGGAAGCCAATCTGGTGGTGCCCTGCCATAAACAAACTGTATAACAGAAGGAAAAAACTGTTGCAAAAGATAGTAAAATCCCATGAGTGGAGGAGCTCCCTGGTCAGCCTCAGTAAGAAGCTGAGATCCCTTATAAGATCATCCAAAGCTAGCTGCGAAAACAAAATCGGCACTAATTCTAAGGACAACCACAAAGCATTCTATAGCTCTGTCAAGAATCTCAATGGCAACACCCAGATCTGCTCTGAGTTACAGCACAACGGCACAAAAATTACAGAACCAACCGATATTGCCAACATCCTGGCAGATAGTGCTAACTTTACCCCCCCTCACCCCCTAAAGGGCCCATATCTCTACAAGAAGAATGCAGAGTCCCTGTAATCACAACTACGCAGGTAAAAGCTGCACTCTCTAAAGCCAAAAACACAGCATCCATGGGACTGGACAACATCCCAGGCTGCGTTTTACACAAACTTCAGAATGAACTGGCTCCCCACCTAAGCACCATGTTCAATAATAGCCTCGCATCAGGCTTTGTGCCCACTGAATGGCACACAGCAACAGTTATCCCACTCCACAAAGGGGGAGCCACCACTGATCCAGGGAACTATCGCCATATTAGGCTGACGAGCCTGGTCTGCAAGGCCATGGAATGTATCATCATGGAACTCATAAACAAAGACATTGGTAACTTCCAAACTCTGGATCCCACCCAGTTCAGGTTTGTGAAAGGCAGATCATGCCTCCGGAACCTGATCGACTTCTTTGAGGCAGTCACCAAAGCCGTAGATGAGGGTAAGGTGGTTCACACATCCTATCCTGACCTCATCAAGGCTTTCAACACCATCTCCCATTCTAGAATTATAGCTAAACTCACTAAACTAGGTAAAAATCCCTATGTCACAAGATGGGTTGCCAACTGGCTCACTGACAGAACCCACACTGTGAAAGTTGCAGACTCCAAATCTGACCTCAGGCCAGTGACAAGTGGAGTACCACAGGATTCAGTCCTGGGACCTCTCCTGTTTGGTATCTACTTCTCTGAAGTAAAGGCTAACACAGAAGGCCTCTGGCTAATGAATTTTGCAAATGACTGCAAACTAGGAGCCATAGTCAAGTCCCCAAATGATGTGGACATCCTACAGAAGGGCCTCGCTGAGACAGATGCCTGGTGTCAGAGCCATGGCCTCAAGCTCAATGCCAAAAAGTGCAGTGCCATCCCCTTTGGTAAAAACTCTGTACCCATAAACTATCACATAGGCAGCAATCTACTTAACACCGAATGTGTGATAAGAGACCTTGGGACTCAGGTGGACAGTAGTATCTCCTTTGATAGTCACATCACCACAGTAGTCATTTACGTGGCACACCTCATCATAAAAGGGTTCTCATCCAGGAAAAAAGAGGTCATTGTTCTCCTCTACTTGACACTCATTAGACCCATTATATAGTGCAACGCCCCTTTTGGAATGTACCTCACAAGACATCTGCACCAAATGGAAAGACCACAGAAGTACCTCACAAAGAGGATTACTGGCCTCAAACAAATGCCCTACACTGACCATCTCAAAAAACTCCACCTTTATCTGTAGCATATTGTCTACTCCGAAGTGATCTCTGCCTAACATATAAAGCTATGTCAAACCCAGAGCTGTTGGACATGCTACACCTAAAGAAATCTCAATCCCTCCAAGCTACATGCTCTAGGGACCTAAACCTTGTCATCACAATAAACAGGACATGCTAGAGGGATAGATTTCTGTCCCAGAGACTCCCAATACTCTGGAACAGGCTACCCATGTATGTCAATCAAAGTTCTTCATTAGCACTCTTCAAGAAAAAGCTTGATGAGTGGATGGGAAATAGGAAATACACCCCGGGGATCACTTCTGTGTCTCTGCTCGACAGTGGCACAGGAAAATAACTTTCTTGGGTGGCATAAGCCAGGGAACCTTGTTGGCTAGGCTTACGTAGGCCCTTGTGCCATTAGCCTAGTACCTACCTATGAACATATGAACCTATCTTCATCCAGGATACTCCACCAATTCCTGGATGCTATGCTTCCACATGCCAGTAAGTACATCATTTTTCCCCTTACCCCTGAGGCGAGGGACAGCAATATGCAACACTTCTACCATGGAGTACACTACCCTGAAGTACTGCATGCCATAGATTGCACATATGTACACAAGAGGTACCACTCCATCAACTGCTAGGTCATGTGCAATGCACAGGGGATTATATTGAATGTATTTGCTGGCAACTCTGACAGTTGCCACAACTCCCATATCTGGCAAACATCAAAGTTGTACTATATGTTTACTAGGGGGGACATCCTACAAGGCCATTTACTGGGGAATGCTGGCTACACCCTCGAACCATGGATGATGACACCCATGAGAAATGCACAGACACCCACATCATAATGAGGCACACACACAAACTAGGAAGATCACAGAGTATGTCTTTGGGCTTCTGAAGTCATGGTTCCAATGCCTCGATATATCTGGTGGAGCACTGCAGTATACTCCAGCCACATGTGCACAGATATTCACAGTATGTACTATGCTACTCAATCTAATCCTGCAGAAACAGCTGCAGTAGGATCAGCAAAGGGAAAGGATACACAGCCTCCCACCAGTGCCTAGGTCACTATATTCACAGTCACAGTAGGAAATGGAAGAAGAATCCCCTGCTGATGTCCCTGTAGGCAGACGTAGAAATGCTCAGTATGCCCTGGCTTTGCCTAAGAGATAACACATAGCACATTCACTGACATCTTAGGCACTTCGGACTAACCTTACAGCTACTCACATACAGATATTAAAACTGATTCCAGGCAATGCACACATCCTGTACCTATACAAGCATTGGCTGTGTGCTGGTTGCATCAGACAGAGTCAGCCCTGAACTACAGTTGTGCAAACTGCTTCATTTGCAGAGTAGGTCCATAACCTATGCAGTAGTCTACTGGATTATTATGATATGTCAATACATGTATGGAGCGGGTACATTATGCAAGTAACTATAGTGGGCTACTTTGACAGAAATGACACATGGGAATACAGATACCCGTTCCACTAATGTGTTTCCATTTCTATTCAGTAGGCCTCATGCCTGGAATATTCATTCAGTCTTACTGCAACAGATTACTGGTACATTATTGAAGGGAGATGTTAGACAGTCAGATTAAATGATAGTCAGACTATCATGTATCCCAGCAGAACATTTGATGTTGTTCCCCCCATACCAACACAGCAGTGTTCACTTGTAACTGCTGTAACAGTAACTCATCAATGGTATATGAGCATTTCACTCTGTATTTTAGAAATTGATCATACATTGTATGTCTTAGGTAATACAGGAATAACCACTATACATATTTATGCAGATGATTGTGTGATGAATGACCCCATCTCTGTCAAGCAGATTCTGTGGCTTAAAGAACTAAGACAATCACCTTATGTGATTGATGGCATTCATGGCTTTTATCTAGCAATATTCACTTGTTTTGAAAGTGAAGTATCAATAATATGTGTTTTACAGACTGTCAGTCTGTTTGTGCTGTACTATTTTAACTGCTGTCACATATTAATTATATAAGACAACTTTGTCTTAGTATCAATAATTTGTGTTTTACAGACTGTCAGTCTGTTTGTGCTGTACTATTTTAACTGCTGTCACATATTAATTACATAAGACAACTTTAGAAAATCTTAGCCAGTGTGAGTGAAGTACAGCAGTGCAGAAACAGGGACAGATGTCATATTGTGTAATACACAAAATCCCGGACCGGGATCCTGGTGTGGGCTGGAGTCAGTTTATAACTAGCCAAAACTCCCACTGGGCATGCGAATACACTTACTTAAGCCAAACGCAAATCTGTTGTAAAGTATATATATATATCTATATATATCTATCTATATATATATATATATATATATATATATATATATATATATATATATATATATATATATCTGTAGATATCTCACTATCTCTCATTCCTATAAATATATATATATATATATATATATATATATATATATATATATATCAGACATACACAAATATCCGTGGTGGTGCAGCGGAAGCATTGTTGCCTAACAGCAAGAGGTTCTCCTGTTCGATTATCAGCTGGAGTGCGGGGAGTGCCTTCTGTGTGGAGTTTGCATGTCCTCCCCACGGTTGGGTGGGCATTCAAAAGACATGCATAAATGGGCGTGCCTTCGTTGAAGGTTGAACTTCAAGCTGGTACCTCGGCGTTCGTGAAAATCTACTGCCAATCATTAGTGGACCGGAGTTCCGCTGTGGTGACCCCTAACCGGGAAAAGCCGAAAGACAAACAACAACAACAACATCAGACATACACAAACCTATAAAGATATATATATATATATATATATATATATATATATATATATGTGTGTGTGTGTGTGTGTATGTCTGTATTGCCTGACCTACCCAGATTTTGGTGATTAAAGCTGCACTATTACACATATATATTATTGGTCAAAGGACCAAAAGTTAGGGCTCAGCAGTAAATAATGCACTTACTTATAGCCCCCTGTGTCTCCTGGATGTTAAAACACATACACCAACAAGTGAATCAGCTGTGTAATGTATAATGTGCGCACACACATTGACAGAGCAAATTGTTTTTGGCCACAGGGTTGCTCATCCAAATGCAAACCGACACATATGGTCAAAATCGCTGCTGTTGCCACATAGCTAGGATTAAAAACAGTTGTCTGCTGCTAGGCTACAAGATGCAGTAAGGAGCAACATTACTTTGCAGGCCACACATGCAGTTCAACACAGGCCTTGTATATGTTCTCTACAAGTAATTCACCTACAGTTATTTATAAAGTGGACTTAAGCCACGGTGCTTGTGTTAAGTACTGTGAATTGTCGTATGTAAGACTAAATAGGTAGGGGTTCTAATCCCACTTCAGCCACTTAGTGTGTTTGTATGTGTATGTGCATCTCCCTATAAAGCAAGTATAAATCCCCCACTGACGTCCAAATTACTATGGATTAGCACTTTTTAGCCCTTGTAGTTGATGTAGGCCTCCAAACTCTTGTCTTACACAAGATCTGCTGATGTCATCTACCATAAAACTACCAGCAGTCATCCTTATATCAGACCTAAGCTGTGACATGTGCTTTAAGTACTGTGATGTATAGTCTGTAATACTAGATAGGTATGCGTTCTAATCTCCCGCCAGCCCACTTGCTGTGCCTATGTGTATTTGCATATTTCCCTATAAAACAAATATGATTACTACACTGACTTAGCAACAGGATTTTGCACTATTTTGGGAGCAGCAGGCCTCAACATTCCTGTCCTCCACAAGGCCTGCTTATCTCGTCTAACATAAGAGTACCTAAAGACATGCTAATGCCAGACTTGAGCTGTGGCATGTCCGTTATTGTACTGTGATCTTTAGTGTGTACGACTAGATAGGTAGGGTTCTAATCTCATTGTAGCTAACTTGTTCTGTGCGTGTGCTATGCAGTAGTCGGTAAATATTGATTGGTAGTGATACTATTCTCACTATAATGAAGTTGGTTGTGTGTGGATATCAGTCAGACCATTTTACATTAGTCTATGGAATTATAGGATCACTGGAATTTACTAGGCTAATGGCCCTAAGGTGCTTACAATCCTAGTCAAGTTCTTACCCTTATTTATATGATCATCACCTATCGCTCCTTTCCAAGGGGGACACAAGCAGAACCCCCATGGTGAACTTTAGATCACCGATCCAGTCATACAGATTGCATCTGAAAAGGGCCAGTGAGGTGTGCTGTTTGACCTTAACTGGGATTTTGTTGCAAATGTTGTTTAAACCCTGGTAGAAATATCTCTCTTCCAGCATTTTTTATTGATATCACATACCAGGTTAAGGTCCTTACAGTGAGTAATCCATGTATCATTTGACTTATGGATATGCACTATTACCAATAAAGCAGGGTCACAGATTGCCTCGTATGCAAGGTAAACATTATCTCTGAGTAGTCTGTATGCCACAGACTAAAGTTACAGTGATTTCAGACAATCCCCATAGGACATATGCTGAAGTCTTGAATTTCCCTTGTACGGGACATTTATGGTCTTTGCAATTGCCACTGGTGCTTGGAAATGTACATAACAAAATAGCCATTGCATTCACATAGGTAATACTTCCTATGAAGACAGCCTCAAGACCCTATATCTACTGTATTCTGTCTCCTAAAGGCTTTTGAGGGAAGAGCTATGTCTGGCATATAGGGCATTGTCAGACCCTACTCTGATGGGCCTCCTGCATATCCACAAAACAGTACCAGAATTACCCATTCTAAAGACTTAAACCTTGCCTGTGATATAAATAGAACCTGCTGGAAAGATAGGTATGTATCCCAGAGACTACCCAATCTATCTGAGACCTGGTTCAAGAATCCAGAGAGCACCCCTGCAATACCAGGCTACAACTCTTACCACACTTTTCAGACACCAAACCAGGACTGAAACACTAAAGGTGGAGGAGTGTCCATATTCACCAAGGATACTCACACCTCCAGGCTAGTTGCCCAACACAATGCATCTGAAATTCTCCAGGTGCAACTAACATTAGGTAAGACTGCAATCCAAATTGTAGCTTGCTACAGATCCCCCACAATGCCCCAAGATTCTCACTACACCTTTCTAAACATACTGGAAAATATTAAGATACAACCAAACACCCTAATACTGGGTGATTTCAACAACCCTGCCATTAACTGGGAAAACAACTCGGGTAACAACACCTTTTCCCAATGGTTCTTGGAATTCATAAATTCCAATGCCCTGGATCAACTAACCTATTGTCTCACCAGGGGCTCCAATATCCTAGACCTGGTCATTACCAACATGGGAGATAGATGCAACACACCAGTGGTCACCCCCTCATTGGTCAGGTCTGACCATAAGCAAATCACCCTTGACAACCACATCCCACCCTCACCCCCAGTAAGGAAACCTCTGTAAAAAAACTTCTCCAAAACCAACTTCATGCTACTTAAGTCAGAAGTGACAAACTTCATGGCACCCATGCAAACGGGAGCTGAAAGTTCGACTGCTGAATCCTACAATAAGGCACTGTATGAGCACATCCACATGTGCATGAATCATGCCATTGCAAATAGAACCAAGAAACTCTCCTGTAAAAAAGGAAGCCAACCTGGTGGTCCCCTGCCATAAACAAACTATACAATAAAAGGAAGAAACTGTTGCAGAAAAGGGGAAATTCTCAGGATGCAAAAAACTCCCTTACCAGCCTCAGTAAGAAACTGAGAGCCCTCATAAAATCCTCCAAAGTTAGTTATGAAAATACAATTGCCAAAGATTCCAAAGACAACCACAAGGCATTCTATAGTTATGTCAAGAATCTAAATGGCAATACTCAGATCTGCTCTGAGCTACAACAGAATGGCATTAAATATATTGATCCCAAGGATATTGCCAATATGCTGGCAGATTGATTTAGTGCCAATTTCATCCCCCTCTCACCTCCTAAAGGTCCCATCTCAATAGCAAAATATTGCCAAATTCCGGTAATCATGGCCACATAGGTAGAAACCGCACTCTCCAAAGCTAAGAATACAGCATCCATGGGACCAGATGAGATCCCGGGCTGTGTACTACATGAACTACAAAATGAACTGGCACCTCACCTAAGTGTCATGTTTAATCATTGCCTCACCTTAGGTTTCATGCCCACTGAGTGGTGCACAGCAACAGTTATCCCACTCCACATGGGAGGATCCACCTTGGATCCCGGGAACTACTGTCCCTTCAGTCTGACGAGCCTAATCTGAAGGGAATGGAACGCATTATCATGGAACTTATAAACAAAGACATTGGCAACCTTCAAACACTGGACCCCACCCAGTTTGGGTTCGGGAAGGGCCAATCATGTCTCCTGAACCTGACTGACTTCTTTGAATCAGTCTCCAGAGCTGTGGACTAGGGTAAGGTGGTCCACACAGCCTATATGGACCTCGCCAAGGCCTTCAACACCATCCCCCACCCTGGAATCATAAATAAACTTACTAAGCTGGGCATAAATCCCTATGTCACTTGACGGGTTGCCAACTGGTTTACTGACAGAACCCAGACTGTAAAAGTAGCCGACTCCAAATCCAGCTCCAGACAAGTGGCAAGTGGAGTACCTCAGGGTTCAGTCCTGGGACCGCTCTTGTTTGGCATCTACTTCTCTGAAGTACAGGCCAACACCAAGGGACTCTGGCTAACAAAGTTCGCAGATGTGCCATTATTGAATCCTCAAATGATGTGGATATACTACAAAAGGGCCTTACAGAAACAGATGCTTGGTGCCAGAACCATGGGCTCAAGCTTAATGCCAAGAAATGTATAATTATCCCCTTTGGGAAAAAACATGTACCCATGAATTACCACATAGGTGGCAGTACACTAAACACCGAAATTGTGATGAGAGACTTAGGGTCACAGGTGGACAGTGGTCTCACCTTCGATAACCACATCACCACAACAGTCAGGAAATCCTTCTATATGGCACATCTCATCACTAAGGGCTTTTTATCCAGAAAAAGGAGGTCATTGTCCCACTGTACTTATCTCTTATTAGACCTATTGTAGAGTACAACGTCCCATTTGGTATGTGCCTCTCAAGACATCTGCAACAGCTGGAAAGGCCACAGAAATACCTCACTAAAAGAATCACAGGCCTAAAGCAGATGCCCTATGCTGATCATCTAAAAAAACTCCAGCTATACTCTGAGGCATATTGTCTACTCAGAGGCGATCTCTGCTTAACATACAAGGCTATGTTAAACCCTGAGCTGTTGGACATGCTCCACTTAAAGGAATCCCAATCCTTCAGAGCCACACGCTCCAGGGATCTAAACCTTGTCATCACAATGAACAAAACATGCTGGAGGGATAAGTTCCTGACACACAGACTCCTCATACTCTGGACTAGACGGCCCATACATGTCAAGCAGAGCACCTCCTTGGCCCTCTTCAAAAGGAACCTTGACGATTGAATGGGAGATAGGACATTCACCCCGGAGATCACCTCAGTTGACCTGCTAGACAGGGGTCTAGGGAAATAAATATTGTGGGAAGAAATATGCAGGGAATTGTTTGGCTAGGCTTGTATAGGCCCTAGGGCTGATAGCCTAGTACCAACATATGAACCTATGAACCTATGGAACAGGCTCCCCATCCATGCAGAGTTCCTCCCTAACCCAATTCATGTGCAACTTGGACAATTTGATGGGAAACCTGAAATTCATCCCTGGTTTGGCAGCTATGTCTTTAATGCAAACAAGTAACCTGTAAATGGTTCATCTTCCAGGCCCATGCTTACACTTATCAAGGCTATCAGAACTTGTCAGAGATTTTGGTTGCATGGCTAGGCTTAAAAAAGGCCCTTGAATCTATGAACCTCTTCTGGCCTAATTTCGGAAGAGTACATGGAGGTTATAACTACTTCATATTCGGTTGATATTGCCCTCAGTTATGACATGAGCAAGATATTATTCCCTTCTTATCACTGTGGAGACATGGTGATTTAAGGTAAGGTAGGTGTAAACCTGTGTGCCCAGGTCTGTGTGCCCAGGTCTCTCACCCCTAACTATGTACTTAAGGTGTTGCTACTGATGTTCTACTTTGCAAGGACATTGCTGGTACTGAAAGGAATGATACTACATATATTTTGATGGAGTTTAATGCCATGATTGTGGCAACAGTCATTTGGTCATGTATGACCCTCTTGTAGAATGTTGATATAATTTGGAGAGTCTATGACTGCTCCCAGTTTGCAGGTATCAGCAAATCTTGTCAGCCGCAGACATTCACTTTGTGTTTGTACATTGGTTAAGTGGATTCCAAGCCATAGAGGACCCAGGACTGAACCCCGTGGAACACCACTGGTTACAGCTCTGCTATTGGAGGTGGATACCCCTATTCTCACTATATGAGTGCTATTGGTGAGCCATTTAGTGACCCATCTAATGATATTACTGTTGATGGCTAGCTGGGTGAGTTTTTCAATGATGCCTGAGTGGGGGATAGTGTCAAATGACTTGGCTAAGTCCAGGTGGTTGCATGCACAGATGTCCCCTCATCCAGGTCATTGGTGGCTGCCTCATAGATGTCCACCAGGTTTAAAAGGCATGATCTCCCTTTCACAGATCAAAACAGTGTAGGGTCAAGAGCTTTTAGATTACCTATATCTTTGTTGAAATGGTCCTTGATGATTTGAGCCATGGCTTTACAGATAGGCTAGCCAGGCTATTAGGTCTATAGTTACCATGGTCAGTGGATGCACCACTTCTGTGCAAGAGGATAACGGTGGCCAATTTCCAGTCAGCTGGGATGCAGCTGGTGGTTACACTATGATTGTAAAGAGTTCCCAATGGTGTTGGTAATCCATTTTGGCTGCCATGTAGGATGCAGCCTGGGATGTTAGCAGATGCAATAGATGCTGTAATTGTCACCTTAGAGAGGTAATTTACTACCTACTTTTTAGAGATACATGGTATGGAACAGGTTGTAGGGATGTCATGGTGTAAGCGTGGTGGGGACAGGGGAGTGCAGTTGTCACAGAACCTGTTGGCTAACAGGTTAGCTGTGTTGTGTTTATATTACACTGTCGAAAACTCAAACTGTCGACAGTGTAATAATCGACATGAAAATATCGAAACCCCCGAACATTGAACACACACAAAAAAAACACCCAAACACAACACAAATTGCTCTATGCAGGGAGGCTAGCACCCCTGCACCGCCCACACCCCCGCTACTTAAATATACCAACTCCGAGATCGCACTACATTGCAGTAAATGGAAATCTCCCCTTACGGAGATTTCCGTTTACACGCGCAATGACTTTCGCTTTTGCCATTTTGGTGCCAACAATATCAGCTTTGATATTGTCGGCTTTCAGTAGGGTGAATTAGACCTGCTATGTCTACAGGTTCATTATATGTGGTATCATTAACTACAAATTTGGCAACAATGTAGGCCTTTCCATTTACATTACACATGTAACTACACAATGCCTTCTGGCTGTCCTTTGTGCAAGAGGCTAATTTTGTCCCATACTTTATTTTGCAGGACTTCACAACAACACTTATTTGCTTGTTTAAGCTGAGGAGAGAGTGCTACCATTTTAGGGGGCTCCCTTCCTCCTAATGTGAGACACCAATGTCTACCTCTTATTGGAAAGCCTGCTAATGGCAGTTGTCCACCAGACAGGTTTGCTGCACCACTAGGAGCTTGTTTTGTGCTGCCAAGTACAGGCGAGTCAATGCAGTTGTACAGGTACATGTATAAAGCATTGCTGTAGAGCTCAGCATCGTTGCCTATCCATCTGAGGGAGGTGGTGCTGTCAAGCTATTTATACCATCACATAGGAGGTTATAATCTGCTTTGTTGAACTTTATTACTTTATATACTGTGGTTGGGGGATCGGTTGTGATACTTACTTTGAATGAGTCCAATTTGTGGCCAGATGTCACCAGGGAGGACCTCACATTGGAGGATCTACAGTGGTTACACATATTGGTAAGCACCCGATCCAGTATGTTGTCTCATCTTGTGTGGATGTCAACCCAATGGTCCAAGACATTGTAGTTAAGGAAGTCAACTAACATCTGGGCAAGTGAGTTAGAGCGCAAATAATCTACACAGTTGGTGGGTAGTTAAAGTTAACCAAAACCATCTTGTTTTGATGTATATTGATAGACTCAAGTAGATCCATTTAAGCACAGTGGGTGTCCTGATTCATGGAGTTGCTCCTGTAGCTGGCAATAGCTTGATTAGGTGCCCATCAATCAGTCAGTAGTACCTGCAGTTTCTCCAGGGAATCATACTGTCTAACCAATCTGGATATGTATCTGTCCTTAATGAATATGGATACACCATCTCCATTACTTTGCACTCTTTAAGTTTGAGGTCTGAACATGTGGCAGGAGGTGTACCTGGTATGGCTGTGGTGCTCTCCAAAGCCTTGACTCAGATATCTGTGACTGTACAAATGTCTGCATCCTCCAAGGTGGGGACAGCATCCAGTGAGTGGAGTTTAGTGGTGACATTCCTAGCATTTAGCAGCATAACAGTGATGTTGTTTGTAGATGGCATTTTCTCATTGGAAAGTTTTTCCTTGAGACACAGCCTAAAACTGTGAGGGTGGCAACAGCCTTGGCCAGTAGGCAAATCCCAGGGGTGACAGATGAAGACCAATTCTGGCAAAGCACTGAGGCCTGTTGAGCAGGTAATCCCAGACTGACAGATAGTGGATCCCCTTACACTGACACCACATACTTCAGCAATTATTAAAGTCAGTCATTTTCGGTTTGTATTGAGCCATTATCCTAGGTAATGGTAAAATGCAGCTCAAGTCCAAGGGCATACCTGCCTGAGACACATAGTCTGTCAGCCCAGTCATGTCTCTGTATACAGTTCAGAGAGGTATGTCTCAAGTCATACACACCAACAGGAACTATGATGTCATAACAGTACTGATGTAGACACACTTGAGTGCATGTGTGATATAGCGTATCCTGGCACCTCACAGAAGTTGACCGTGACCATTCCCTTATGTAGCCTGGTGAGATGCATATCAACGTGTCTCATGATGTAGTCACCTATGAGTAATATGTTTGATTTTGTATTTTGCCTTAGGTGTTTGACAGGTGAGACAGTACTGCATGAGCTATTATGTGTAGTGTGTTCTGCAGAAGTATGATTATGTGTAGCGAGCATGTGTTTGGGTTTCTGAGGTGTCTGGTGGTTACTTATGTGTCTAGTAAAGACCACCACACATGTAAATATGTGTAATGTGGGTTTGCATGGGGTAGGAGATGCTCCTTCTAGGCATTTACTTCTGTGCAGTCATGGCCATGGTCACTGGCCTCTGAGTGATTAAATTTGCAGAATATTGCAAATTAGGAGCTGTCAGTGAATCCGACACTGACTCAACAGTTATCCAGGATGGGCACACACAGACATTCAGTTGTTGTCAGAGCCATGGCCTAACAGTAAATGCCAAGGAATGCACAATACTATCCCTTGGGAAGTCATCCACCCCTGGTAACTAATGTATTGACCAGACAACAACAGTTGACACAGTAGTCAGGGACTTATGGACACATAGTCATTTAGCCTCTGACTATCAATGGTTGGTAATATTTGGGCATGCAGTCTATGTTACGAAACCTATAAACAAAGGTATGCCATGTAAATCCAAGACCATCATTCTTCCAATGTATTCAACATTCATCACACCTACCATTGAGTGCAACGGCACTTTTGGTATATAACTAACCAGGCATATCTGACAACTGTCACATCCACAGAGGTTCCACAGTAAACCAATAAATAGTGTACATAACATGCCCTATGCAGATTGCGTCAAGTTTGTAACTGTGTATTCAGTCTCTGACATGCTTTGGAGGGGAGGTGTCAGACCTCACCGTGTACCTACTGCATATACAAGAAAGGACTAGAATGAGAATTACTTGTCCTATTCATCTACATCTTGACTGTGGTATAAACAGGACAGGCTGGACAGACAGATATGTTACAGGCTTCCCATGCATGTGAAGCACTGTTCTGCCCTAATGCAAATCATGTGTAAGTTACACAACAGGATAAGGTGCATGACAATGATAACTGCTTTAGGACAAATGTCACTAATGGACACAGGGAAACTGTGGATGGTTCACCTCACACACCCCGGCTTGTCCATGTGTCAGCTCCTAAACCCTGCTTGCAGTTATCAAGGATATCAGACCTTGTCAGAGTTTAGGGATGCATGACTAGGATGAAAGACACCCTTGTTTTTGTTAACCTATTATACACATATGAACCTATGGAGCCATGCAACCATACTGTTTTACCTTTCTGCTGACATTCTTCTTCTGTGCTGTGATTCCAACATGTGCTCTGACATTTATGGGTTTATTGTAGATGCAAACCCATAGGTGAGTCCTACACAATCCTGAAAGTGAAACATAAATAGTGCCATGAGACATCTTTCATTGTGTGACTACACAGTCATTGCAACAGCATCCAACATAACATACACAACATAATGTGGTTTACTTTATTACAAATGGCAATGTACAGTATCTTTAACTGACCAGTACAAGTGTTATGTCAAAGGCAACAATGGATGAAACAAATACATATTAATTTAGATAGACACCCTGTCCATCAGACACATAGCTTCATTTCCCTACATCAATGAGAATGATGACAGGGATGTGTCACAGGTATCATCACTTGCACAGGGTGTTGTATGGAGGTGCAGGAGGCCTAGGCTGACCCAATAGGTTGGCAAGTGTGTGTGTGAGGTAGAAAGGGAAGTAGGCAAGATGGACCATGGAAATGTGGAGTGCATGTGTGTGCGTATGTGTGTGGTGTGTGTGTGTGTGTGTGTGTGTGTGTGTGTGTGTGTGTGTGTGTGTGTGTGTGTGTGTGTGTGTGTGTGGGTGCCTTGAATGTGACAGCAGTATGTGAGTGTCTGCATGAACACAGCCAAGCTCTGTGCTAGCCCTACCTGTCTGTATGTTGGACAGCTGTGAGCCATCCATGGTAGAGCTGACAGTTCATATTCTCCACCCCCAAACATGTGAACTGGTTCTGTCAGGAGTTGTGCTGGCACCTCCACACCAAAGGTCAGATGCTGTGCTACTTCCTGAGGGTGACTGCTGTCTGGTGGGAACATGTCCTCCATGGGAACACCCAGGACCATGAGCCAATGGCCTGCCACATCTTGGTGTGGACAGCACACTCCCCTCTGGAGTGCTGGATGTACTGCCACTACATGAGCGTGATTGTCCCCAGCCACATTGACTCTCAGCAGATGTAGTTTCTGACCTATGTCCATGAGGCCAATGCTCAACTCCAACTAGAAATTCCATCACAGACAACATGCGTCCCAAGGCAGATAGTGTGTGATCTCTCTCTCAGACCAACGTTTCTCTACTGCATCAGTAATCCATTCCATGGTATCAGCAACACAGTGGAGGCAGTTACAGATGTCAGAATGTGCTGTATCAATAACTCAGCATTCATCGGGCATTCCTTTTTGAATGTGGCTGTGCCTCCATGACAGTCCTAAACATACACTGTGACACATGATGAGACACCTGCAACAGGTGGTGGAGAGACAGCAGGCCTCCTATGAGCACCTCTATCATTCCACCTGTGTGGAACCTCACTAACTGTTTGGCTATGGCCATTGTCAACAGTCACTGCAGCAACAGTAGCCACACTTCCCTGTTCAATGTCCCCATCTTCTGACTGTCCACTATCTGTGGCCACAGGGGACTGTGTATGCATAGGCATACTGGGTGTGTACAGTGATAAGATGAGGGATGTCAATCTCTGTGACAGATTCAGCCCCTGCAACCCCCCAGCTGTGCCTCACTTTGGCCCCCATCATCATCATCAGAGTCTGAAGAGACATTAACATCAGGTTGTGAAGAGGACAAAGACCAACCTCCCTGGTCACCTGTGATCAAAAGGGAAAAGCATTACATTAATACCTGCACTACTATGCTCTGCAGTACAGTGTTGAAATATATGTTCAGCTGTATACACTGATGTCACTATTACAGCCTTGTATAACCCTCAACCTCATATAGTAAGACATGTGGACATTATTTTCTAACCCAAATCTGAAAATATTTTGAAAATAAGTTCTTTAAACAAGAATCTCATGAGCAAAACATAAATGATGTACACTGCTGACATTCTGCAAAACTCTGCACAGTTGACAGTTATTGCAATCTGTAATGTCCTATCAATATTGTCAAATCAATCACTGTGGTCACACCTACAAGGCATAGGTATGAGTCTAAACTGTGTCCAGTCAGAAAATATCTGTTCAGTTGGCAGTCATGCAGACAGTACATCAATCCAGACAGAAGCCTGGAATGACACTTTAGTGAATACATTGAACTAAATCTACATTTCTGACAAAACAGTTTTGTGCTTACCAGCAACAGGACCATGGCCTCTTCCTATTCCTGATAGTCCTGATAAATTTTGAGGGAGAGGTAATGTAAACAGCACTGCATGTTACAGTATAACAGGGGTAATACATCCAAATATCTCACATTTTCCAGTTGCTGCTGTGTTAACAGGTATGTGTTTCACAATCTGTCCATGACCTTAAAACTGGAGCTAAACTCCTTCCCTCCCATAAATACCTACACCCATGTAAAACTATGTATACCCTGACACACTGAATGCTACAGTATTCCAAACCTGATCCAACTAAGCATACCTGGACACTCCTCTTGAGTGGAAACAGTGGCACCCACATCCCATCCATGACATATTGGGTGATGGATACCTGGGAGCTGTCCTGTGTTGCATGGTTTGTCAGGAATTTCTTCTGTGGCTGACAGAGGTTGTTCTGCTGCAGGTCCACCACCAGTGACCTAACAATCCCTGGCCATGTCCACTAAATGTATGCATGTCGAGTTAATCATATCCATGGCACAGTATTGCACCTGTTCATATGTGCAAGTCTGGTGACCCATGGCATTAATGTTGTGCACAAGTTCATCCAACAAGGCTGCATGCTCTTGCCTATTTGCCCTCCCTCTGGACAGCAGGACTTGGTAGTGTTGTCACAAGGCCTCAGTGATGTGGTTGTTTTCTACCTCACTGAAAGGTGCCCAATGTCTTGCATGAATGATATCTTCTGAAATATAAATAAATGAGAACAAATATCAGGATCACGTACATGGTAGTACAGTATGTAGAGGTACAACAATAAAGCAAGGATATTAGTATTCCGTGCTTGATTACACATTTCATATTCAAGTGTGCCAAACATATAATAGCAACAATAGTGACCTACTCCTGTTTGTGCCATGACAGATACTCATGTATGATCGCACACCCAATACAGGAGTCCATTGTAGTGCACCCCATAGCAAGAACCCCCCCATAACATATGTATAAACAACAGTGCCAACCAAATAGCAGTGTACTATTACAACTGCTAACAAAGGAAGTATCCAGGAGAGCTGTTTACCTAGTTAACACACAGCATTATACCCTTGTTGTACTGTACATCCGCTGTAGCTGAAACACAGCTGTAGATCAATGACATGTCATCAGTGCAGTTCTAAGAAAAGCTTACTGATGTAATCCCCATTCCCCCTAAGTATGTTCAAACATATGCATAATGCTGGAAACAAAATGGTTACATACCTGATATATATAGAGGTATAATACTCCTCTGTTGAAAGATACAGCTAAATGAGTACTATGCCAATGAGTTAACCATACAGACTAACTCTCATACACAATGGTTTCTCTAGCCAAGAGTTTGCCTTTTTAAAATAGTTTTCATTAGCAGGTGACTGCCTCTGAACCAATCTGTGGTTCAGGAATGCTACATGCAGCAAAATCATCTGTTTCCATGCAACTACTCAACAATATATAATTATGTACTTCATCTGTCTTTGTAGTTACTCACACTCTTATTGTACATCAACTCCAATCTGCCTTTATAGGTTCATAGGTTCATAGGTTCATACTAGGCTATCTGCCCGAGGGCATTTACAAGCCTAGCCCATCGTTTTGTGGCTTACGCCACCCCTTTAGTATGGGGAACTATACCCATTATTTTGCTGTGCCTCTGTCGAGCAGTGACACTGAGGTAATCCCTGGGGTATATCTGCGATCTCCCATCCATTGGTCAAGATTTCTCTTGGACAAGGCCAGCGAGGTGCTCTGCCTCACATGTACCGGGATTTTGTTCCACAGCATAGGGAGTCTTTGGGTGATGAATCTATCCCTCCAGCACGTCCTATTAATAGCCGTGTCAAGGTTTAAGTCTCGCAGGCCTGTGGCTCTGCTGGATCTAGATTTTTTGAGGTGAAGCATATTCATCAAATCGGGATTTGACATGGCCTTGTATGTTAGGCAAAGGTCACCTCTGAGCAAGCGGTAAGTGACTGAATAGAGCTGGAGTTCTTTCAGTCGGGCAGCATAGGACAGATTTTTGAGACCCTTTATCCTTTTGGTGAGGAACTTTTGTGGCCTCTCCAGCTGCTGCAAGTGTCGGGTCAGATACATTCGAATGGGGCATTGTACTCAATCATTGGTCTGATGAGTGATGAGTAAAGGGAGACTATGACCTCCCTTGATCTAGATGAGAATCCCTTCATGATAAGGTGGGCAATGTAGAAGGTCTTCCTAACTACTTTAGCTACATGGGTGTCGAATGACAGACTACTATCAACCTGGGTCCCCAGGTCCCTGATAACTTCTTCTGTGCTCAGTGGATTGCCACCTATTTGGTAGCTAGGGTAACCTTGTTTTTCCCGAAGGGTATGACTATGCATTTTTGGCATTTAACTTTAGGCCGTGGCTCTGGCACCAGTTATCCGTTTCTGTGAGACCCTTCTGAAGGATATCTGTGTCAGATGTGTTTTCTACTATGGCTCCCAGTTTGCAGTCATCTGCAAACTTTGTCAGCCATAACCCTCCTGTGTTTGCTTGTACTGGAAAAGTAGATGCCAAACAAGAGTGGGCCCAGGACTGAGCCCTGTGGGACACCACTTGTGACAGGCTTTGAGTCTGACATGGCGCCAGCAACTCTGACCCTGTGGGTTCTGTCACTCAGCCAGTTTGCAACCCATCTTGTGATGTATAGGTTGACATTTAAGCTGATGAGTTTTTCAATGATACCCGAGTGGGGTATTGTATCAAAGGCCTTAGCCAGATCGAGGTAGGCTGTATGGACTGCCTTTCCCTCATCAATGGCTTTGGTGACTGTTTCGATAAGTCAACCAAGTTTAAAAGGCATGATCTGCCTTTGACAAAGCCAAACTGGGTTGGATCCAAAGTCTGCAAATTCCCTATGTCTTTATTTATGAGGTCCATTATGATCCTCTCCATGGCTTTGCAGATAAGGCTTGTCAAGCTAATGGGCCGGTAATTTCCAGGGTCGGTGGAGGCACCGCCTTTGTGAAGTGGTACCACAGTTGCAGTGCGCCACTCCCTGGGTACGTATCCAGAGGTAAGACTATGATTAAACAGCTGTCCTAGCTGTGGGTTTAATTCCTCATTGAGTTCATGGAGCACACAGCCGGGGACACCATCAGGTCCCATGGATGCTGTGTTGTTTGCTTTGGAGAGAGCAGTTCTCACTTGGGCGCTGGAGATGTTTGGGGGGCTGCAATCGTTTGGTATAGATATCTCTCCTTTTGTGGGGGGGGAGAAGTTTGCACTGAACCTGTCAGACAGTATGTTGGCAATGTCTGTAGGATCAGTAATCTTCACATCATTTTGAACTAGCTCTGAGCATATCTGGGAGTTTCCTCCCAGGTTTCTAACATAGCTAAAGAAGGCCTTATGATTGTCTTTTGAGTCTTTAGCTATTTTTCTCTCGAAATTTGCTTTGGATGATTTTATGAGAGCTCTTAGTTTTTACTTATAGTGATCAAGGGTGTCTTACCTTTTAAGGATTTTGCTCTATCTTGTAGTAGCTTCCTCCTTTTGTTGTAGAGTTTGTTTATGGCTGGGGTCCACCAGACTGGACGCTTGCCTTTGGTACAAAGAGTCTTTGTTTTGCTTGGGATTGCCTTATCCATGCAGTCCTGCAGGTGCTGGTAGAAGGCATTTGTAAGTGATTCAGCGGCTTGAGTACTGTTTTTCGCCTGGGGGCCTTAAAGGAGACCACACTAGTCTCTAGAAGAATGAAGTCGGCTTTTGAGAAGTTCTTTACTGTGGTCTTTTTTATTTCAGGTGGGGTGGGATGAGGACCTCCAGCGAGATTAGTTTGTGGTCTGATCTCACCAGTGAGGGGTACACCTCCGGTGTTGAACATTGTGCTCCCATGTTCATGATGATGAGATCAAGTATGTTATCTCCTCTTGTGGGGATGGTGACTAGTTGTTCCATGGCATTTGAGTTTATGAATTCCAGGAACTTTTGGGCTAGGGTGTTTGGGCTTGAGTAGTGATCCCAGTCTATATTAGGGTAATTGAAGTCACCTAGTATGATGGTGTTTGGTGATACATTTATCCCCTCTAGTGTTTTCAGGAAGGCCATGTGAGGTTCCTGAGTTTGTGAGGGTGGCCTGTAACATGCTACAATTTGCAGAGCAGTCTTGCCTATGGTTAATTGCACCTGGATGGTCTCCGATGCATCGTGCATTGCCACCAGTCTTGAGGTGTGGGTGTCCTTGATGAATATGGATACCCCTCCTTTCTTGGTATTGTCTGGATTTTGGGGCCGGAACGCATGATATGAGGTAAAACCTGATAGCGCTGGGGTGCTCTCAGGAGCCTTGAACCAGGTTTCTGTCACAGCACAGACATCGATGTTCTCCATACTGAGAAGGGCCTCGAGTGCGTGCATTTTGAGATTTAGACTTCTGGCATTGAGCAGCATTACCCTTAGTTTTTTTCCTTTTTTGTGTTCTAGGGTGGTAGGTTTAGAATTTGAGCCTTGCCTAAAAAAGGCACTATGGGGGTGGCAAGAGCCTTTGCCAATATCCGGAATCCCAGCGGTGACAGGTGCAAGCCATCCCTTGCAAAGCAGCGTGGCTTGTCCAGCATGTCATCCCAGGCAGACAGACACTGGATCCCCTTTGAATGACACCAGTGTTTAAGCCAATCATTAAAGCTGATCATCTTATCTCCGTATTGTGGCATCATTCTTGGTGAAGGTAGGATACTGCTCAAGGTCAGGGTCATACCTGCCTGGGCTACATAATCAGAGAGCTCCTCAATGTCTCTTTTCATGTAGTCCAAGGAGGTACGTCTCAGGTCGTTTACACCAGTGTGGACAATGACTGAGTCATATTTGTACCTGCTGTTGAGAGACCTGAGTGCTTGCGTTATGTGGCGGATTCTAGCGCCCGACAGGCAGCTTACTGTGACCTTCTCCTTACTCAGTCTGGTGAGCGGACGCCAGTGTGTCTGACTATGGAGTCACCAATGACTAGTGTGTCTGGCATTGTGTTTGGCCTTAAGGGCTGTGACTGTTTGACACTCTGACTGTGAGGTCTATGTGTTGCAGGTGTTGTGTTCTGAGGTGGTGGTTGTTTGGGTGTCTGCTTTGGTGGCCTCTGCTGTTTTGGTAGATTTTTGATCAGAGCCTCCGAGTATGTCTTTGTGTGTTTATGTGTATGATTTGAGGTTGTAATGGTACTATGTGAGACTGGGTCTATAGTGTGTGTGGTAACCTTCTCCTCCTGACTGGTCTTGCCAGTCCTATGTTGAGAGAGCTCAGCCTCCAGTTTGGCCGTATAGTTGCATCTCTCGCATGTATTTGTGTTTTGTGGGACTGTGCATTCCAAGCCTCGTATATTAATAAATATTGTGCATATTTGAAATTGCCAGAGTCTGTTAGAATGAGATTCAATTTGTTTTTGCAATCTGTATTTTGCTTATTTGAAATTGCCAGAGCCTGTTGGAATGAGATTCAATTTATTTGTTTTTTGTAACCTGTATTTTGCTTGAGTTACTTTATATTTTTACCATATTGTATAACTTAAAACACATTTTCTTTGAATATTTGTATGTAATTTCCTGGAACTTTTCTACTCACATTTCCACTGAAAATCGGCTTCTAGCTCAGCTGGACTAACCTGGTTAATAAATGTCAAATAAGTAAATAAATAATATATATATGTGTGTGTGTGTGTGTGTGTGTGTGTGTGTGTGTGTGTGTGTGTGTGTGTGTGTATATACATATATATATATATATATATATATATATATATATATATATATATTTATATAGATATATATATGGATTCACTTCAGAAGCTCGAAATACTGAAATCTCAAATTTCAGTACCTCGAGCACAAGAAGCCAAATTCACAATAGCGAAAGTTTAGAAGCATGAAATTCAAAACCTCAAATATCGGAGGTTTTGAATTTCACGCTTCTAAAGTTCCGCTATGGTGATGTATTCAGGTAAGTGTGTGTGTGTTAAAGGGTTTGGGTAGGGGCTGTGATGTGCGTCGGTGTGTTTTGTTGCTGTGATGTGTGTGTGCGAAGAAACTGTAGCTTGTGTGGTTGTGTTTTGTGTGTGTTTGTATGTAGTGCGACCTCGGAGTGAGAATATTTAAGTGGGGGGGGTGTGGGGGGCACAGCATGTGCATGTAGTAGAGTGATTGTGTGTGTTTGTGTGGTGGATGGTGTGTGTGTGTGTGTGTGTGTGTGTGTGTGTGTGTGTGTGTGTGTGTGTGTGTGGTAAAACCGAGAAATTCAAATCTTCTGGTATTCGAGGTTTAGAATTTCGTCGTTTACAGTTTTTGTTGTTTTGTGGATTCCACTTCTTACCTTGGGGATTACATCAGTAAGCTTTTCTTAGAACTGCACTGATGACATGTCATTGATCTCGAGATACTGATATTCGAGATTTCAGTATTTCGAGCTTCTGAAGTGAATACATACATATATATATATATATATATATATATATATATATATATATATATATATATATATATATTATTTTGGGGTGGAAATTACTGGGATAAAGATACTATGTCAGCACAGAGAGAATGTTTGTAGCAGCTTTTTACATACAGGTGTGTGTGCTACAGGCTGAAGCTGCTGCTGCTGCTGCAGGCAGTAGGTATAGACAGAAAGGCTGAAGAATATGCAGGACAACAACACTTAAGAATAACTGTGGGACCTGTGGCATCCTTGATGTGCAGCTAGAGCCTGATTCAGGGAACCTATCCCGGTGGAAATTAAGGTATGTGTTTAATGTAAGTATGTTAACCAAAGGTATCATTAACAGAGTAAAAGTCAACATGCTTGGTGTGTCTTAGAATAAGTTAGGGGGTACACTAACTATTATGTCAACCAAGTGGATAACTACCAAGTTATGTGTTATGTCATGGTAGTCATCTGGAATGTGAGTGCTGGCAACCCTTACTTCTAGCATGACCTCCATATATGTATGTTACTTGTGCAGTTGTGGTTGTCTGCAATATCACTAGCAAATCATTGTCGGCTGCAGTCTGATATTACTGGGCTTTATTTGAATTGTATACTTCAAAATCCTCTGGGAATTCATACTGTTGCATAACCGGACATTCTGATTACCTTCTAGTATTGTAATAGGAATAGTTTAAATGTCGTCTTATCTGTAGGCTTCTCACTTCCATTATTTAGAAGCAGGCATTCATCTGTACTGCTTATCAGAATTTATACAGCTGATGTACACATACATGTATTTTAAATTATAGACAGCTGTATTTGAACCCAGGACCATGTGGACTGAAATCTAATGTTCTCATACCATTTAATATATTGAGCTACTCATCCACTGTTATAACAGCTGTGTTTTTACATATTGTAGATATAATTGCACCCCCCCCCAGCCAGTGGGGCAGAACTACCTGATGGAGCAGGTAGTGCAAGGGAAGTAGAGGAGGTGCCACCAGGCTGGGGCCCAGATGTGCTGGGCTCTGGTGCCTTGGTCAGGGGAGCTAAAGTAGATGGATCACTAGAAGCCAGCCTACCTTGTCACATTGTGGTAAATAAAATATAAACATAAGAAAAATAAACATAACCAAATCAAATGTAATTAATAACATAAGAGGAAACAATAATGAGTAATGGAAACAAATTGAAAATAATATATTGAGGAATACAACAATAGATAATGTAAAGGAACGTTTTTCAACAGCAAAGCAAAACTGAGTTATACATAAGGCCAACATGAGAGGTAATTACAAATAATATGATAATATCAAATAATAATAAATATAATTAATAAATAAAAGAAGAAAAAGGGTGAGGTTAGAGAATAAAGAAGAACATTAGTAACTTCACAGATAATACTACACAGACAACTACATACTTCTAGATTTGTTAGATTTCACTTGTGAAAACACTGACTGCTTATATTGTATATATGATGTCCCATGTACATAGCTCTCAACCTCTTAGCATGGGACATTATGGGCCAAGTCATACATAATAATGGTACAAAGGCACAATGACAGGGAGCATTGTTACATACTATGCTCATACAATAATAACAAGGTGTTCTTATAACAGATTTATCATGAAATTGCATTTCTAGTGATGTCATATATCTGCAAATCAGGGGACCAGACATATGGGGCAGTATTTATTACATTCTGCATAAATCATGACAGTTGAGAGGTATGTTCATGTACACTGATTACACTAGACAGCTGGACATTTCTTAGTTGGATGGTGTGGAATTAGAACCCACAAGCAGTGACTACAGGAATATTGAACATTTTATTTTAAAAATAAATTATCAGATCACTATCTCTTTTTAAACTTTTATTGATTTGTGTTGTGTCAAATCGTGCATTTAAACACATGCATAGCTATGTAGGAGTTCTGTTACCTTACACACCTACCCTATTCACTTACTGACTGTAACCTACAGCATATATCAGACAAAATAAGCAGAACACAAGCTTGAGTCTTAATCTGGATATTGCACAGCATTTATTTATGACATATATTGAATCGTTATTGACTACTGCACATTTATCAGTTGGCTGGTGTTGGGTTAGAATTCACAAGCAGTGACTACAGGAATAATTTGTAAGCATTAAATTATCAGTGCAACATCTCCTTTAACATGTTATTGATTTATTTTGTTACAAATCTAATTCTTGATTTACACACATGCATAACTGTGTAGGAGTTCTGTTAACTTACAGGTTTACCCTATTCGTTTATTCACTGCAACCTACAGCATATGTCAGACAAATTAAACAGAACACAACCTTAAGAGAAGGAAACCATTATACATACCTGTTTTGCACAGATTCAGCTTGTATATGTATAAAATACTGGAAAACATACTTACATATCTGTGGGCTGTGCCTATCCCTAGCCTCCTGTATCCAGTTGTACAAGGTTCACCTCTTCCTACAATACAGATCATCATAGTGGTGACAACACTGTTCACCAGTGTGGGGGATGCTAGTTGCACTGGTTATGTCCCTGTCCAACTAACCCAGGCCTCAGGCTTATACTCTGAGCCCTGGTAGTCACCATGCAACAGCCGGGTTTGTGTTGTACTAGGAGTCCAAAGAAAACTCTGGACTCCTGCACACCCCACTTTTGTGCTCTAATGTGCAATCCCTCACCAACATCAGCAACCATACCCACAATCAAGGAATGATGTGAAATTCCCACCTATTGGCCTTTGAATAGGCTGCATTCCTGTCGTTGGATGTCATACTGTAACTTTCAAAAACTTGACCGGTCACTTAGCATCACGCAAACTTGCACAAACCATGTTTAAGCAAAGGTTAGCAATACGCAAACTGGAAAAGACTGTTGATCATGTTTAAGTGCTGCTTACCATCGCGCAGCATTTCTAAATGTAATAATTATTTAATTTAAAGCCAATTTATAATTCAGTCACCTGACACAGTTTCATAGCACTATATGTAAAAAGTATTACTGCCCAGGAGTTGATCCTGAGACCTACTACATTGTAGGTTGGTCACATGACTTAACCTATCTATCCAGTGGGATAATGAAGGGAACTTGTATATCTTCCGATATACTGTGAAGGTGCCTGTAAATATAACACAGGTTTGCTGTGTAGGTTTGCACATTGCTAAGTACTGCAGACCTACAACAATTGAATATATCCGGTTTCTATTTTCAGCTATCTAGCAGATGTCTAATTCTTAAGTAAGCCACACTACGTAGAGCTAAGCACTGTGCCACATCACGCAAACAAGCTCATGCAAAGAAAAAAATTATTAACATTGAATGCATCCAGTTTATATTTTTAGATGTCTAGCAGATGCCTGATGTAAATGTGCATGAAGCTAACCATGCAAACAAGCATATAAATGTAAAACAAAAATTAAAATTCAGTTTAATATGTAAAATGTCTTGCACACCTTTCAGTTAAGGTTAACAGGATGAAAGCTATGTGGCTCATCTGTCAGTCTTACCCGGATTCAATATTCATGTTGCTGTGACTTCCCTTAGGTGCACACCATAATTAATATGTGTGGCATGCTGCTGAGGGAGTAGTATGGCTGTATACACAGATACATTTCATGCAGCGTCTACATGGTGCCTACACAGACTTTATTGAATCCTGACATATGTTTTGACATCACATTTTCCCTACATTTATGTACTACTTGATCAAGAATTATTGCCTGTAATCCAGTTGGATTCCCCCAATGGTGTGACTGAAAATGTAGAGCAACAGAACTTTCAGATCTAGATTTTTATATCCCTAACATGTTCCTGTAATCTTACTTTAAACACTCTTTTACTCTCCCCCACTTAAAATGATCACAGGGACATCTATCAGCATAAATAACACCTTCTGTGTTACAAGAATACCTATTTATAGGATAAAGCAACACACCATTAATCCTAGGGAAAAAATATGCATTGACAATTTATGCAACCCCCGCAAGGGAATGTACCACACACAAAAAATATCCAGATGTACTGAAACAGTAGAGGACTGGAAACTGTTATATACTAGCATGTATTTTATGCTCCTACTGAACTTATAGGAAACTATGGAAATTTGCAATACTTGGTCAAAAAATCACAAAAGTGTAGTAAAAAAATATATATTTGACAAGATCCACTAACTGATCACTAAATACACTAAGGTGGTAACAAAATATATTCTTTTCTTATCAGTCTCATTGCCAAATCATGAAGCTCCTCTAGTATTAGTAAGAACATTAATAACATTTCTAACTTACCCTCTACCATCAACAGTTTCCCCTATAACTTTACAAAGAGACTTCTCAGCATCACATTGATCATATCCTCTAGATAAAAAATATTTGAACTGTCTTCAAAGCCTCCCTAAAAATTGGCTTAATTATTGCACAATGTATATAAACATAAAAATTCACCATAAGGCAAAGTGGACAGCAAATGGGAGGGGGTGATAGCTTTTACCATGAAAAAACTGAACTCCATCATCAAACCTTTTATGTACAGAAGTTGTAATCTCCCCAGTATCATATATCTGCAATTTCAAATCTAAATAAACTATATTCTTCCCATATTGAACTCCATCAAAGTTTAAATCAAATCTATTCCTCTGTAAATACTCAACAAAGTCAAAAATCTGATCATAACCACCAATACAAATAAAAATCAAATCATCAAAATATGTGTATAATATGGTAAAACGTATTTCCTAACAAAATCATGTTTATATAAATGTTCAACTTCAAATAAACCCATTAGCATATTGGCTTACATGGGGGCACAAGGTGCCCTTGTTGCCATACCTTGTAATTGATGATATATTATTTTATCAAATTCAAAATAATTATTCAGTAAAAAAAAACTAGAACAATTCAATAACATAATTATCAAGAGGGATATCTTCCAAAAAATAGTGAAGAGGTTGAATTCCATGTACATGTTTAATTTTAGTATATAAACTCTTCACGTGTAAAGCCAACCGATACATATCAGATATCCACTCAAAACCAAAAAGTTTAAAAAGAAAATCTGTGGTATCTCTAATGTATGATGGAAGCTTGGCTACAAACCAAAACAAATTTTCATGAAGTAAGAGTCTAATATTGTGGAAAAAATATTTACATGCTGATACTCTTGGGTGCCCGAGGGGATTAAAAAGATTCTTGTGCCTCTTAGGAAGACAAAAAAAGGTAGCCATTTTACATTCCTCAAAAATAATTTTTTTCTCAATGTCTTCTTTACTAAAGTAACTTAACCTATACCCCTTTTTTAATAACTCACCATATTGCTTTAACACCTCCACATATTTATCCATTGTAACTTATTCATACACACTACCATCCATAAGATATTCAAAACACATTTGTACATACTGTAAGTAGAACAAAACTATAATGTTGTTGCCCTTAGCAGGTTTGAAAACTAACTCTTTATTTATGCAAAGTTCTTTCAGGGAATCCCATTCAGCTTTAGATAAAATATATTGAATCAAATATATTTTATTCATAAACTCTTTTTTTAATAAAATTTTATTGAAATCATTACTGAAGTAAACAACTATTATAAGAATAATTTAATAGATTTTAAGGTATAGTAGATAAAAAACAAGAGAGCAATGATATAAAGAACAAACACAAACTTTATGCAAATATGTTCACTGTACAAGCATCAGACAATACTGTTAAACCAAAAATAAGGTTTGATTTTACATTCAACTTATTGTTTTACTAATAATTCATTTATACCCTTCCAATGATTGTATATTGTTGTATTCCTTGAAAATCTAGATTTAATTGTCAACAATTCTAGTTTAGATACATCCTTGAGAAGAGCTTTAAAAAATTGAAAAGAGAGGATATATGAAGATTTTCAATTTTTTGTGATTTCTTTTCTGGCAATGGATAGAACAGACCATAGAACTGAATATTTACTTGGTTTTGCACAATTTGGAATTGGGGTGTTAAATAACACTAATAATTTGTTGAGTGAAACATTATCAGTAAAGATTGCTTGTAGGAATGTATTCATGTTTTCCCAAAATTTCTTTAAGAATAAGCAATCATAAAATATATGTGTCCAGTCTGTGTTTACATCCATTTTACATCTCTTGCATAAAACATTATCTTTAGTTATCTTATTAATATTGTATGGGGTGAGAAATGATCTATTTAAAAATCTCCAGGTAAATATTCTTCATTTGAGTGAAGATGTAGTTTTACCAGCTGATTGAAGAATATTTAATTTATCTTTGTCTGTAGGATTACAAATATTAGTGACTGAGAAAAAATTTCAATAATTATCTGTGTATATATCCAAATCTGACTTTATTGTTCTATATGTATATGTGAAAGACTAATTTTCATTGAATTGTTCTAATGAGTGAAAACAATTAAATACTATATAAGTTTAGGGATTGAAGTCTTAGATGAAGTGGGGATTAGATCAAGTTTATCCATGAAGTATTTCCTAGCTTCTTGTAAATGTAGCCATAGCATTGAATCAAGATGATTCTCTTCTATAAGAGTATTAACTGATTTTAACTCATGACTGTTCATCATTTGATGCCAAGCTATTGGATGCTTTTGTTTGAATAGTGACATGTTATGGTAATCTGTAGTAAAAATGATCTCTTGTGTATAGGCTATGGGGTAAATAAGAAACATCCAACTTTCATATATTTTAAATCTAAGGATAATATTTTTAAAGGATTTTAAGATTAGAGTTATGTAGTTAGATTTAAATGTCTGGGTATGATAGTAAGAGAAAAAGTCTTTCAATCTCTAGATAAATGAGTTGTTTATTAAATTTAACATATAGGTATCATTATTACTTTTTGGGTTTTGAGATAAAATTAGAATATACTCTTACCATTTTGCTGAATACTTACTGCCCATAAGGTAGAGATTGATTTAATTACTGAAGATAGTGAGTAAAGTTCTAAATTAGGTAGTGCAATACCTCCATTTTCTCAACTATACATTTTGTGTCTTTCGGCTTTTCACAGTTAGGGGTCACCACAGCGGAACTCCGGTCTGCTAATGATTGGTAGATTTTTACATACTGGCTTGCCGGGCCTAACACACAACCTTCAATGAAGGAACGCCCATTCACGCATGTCGCTACACAGAAGACGCTCAAACTGAGAATCGAACAGGCAACGTCTAACTGTGAGGCAACAACGCTACCGCAGCACCACCACCGCAGGATTCTGGTATGATAATGCAATTCTAGGTTTATTAATCATTATATTAAACTTTTTAATTATGGAATATGAAGGGGGAATAGATATAGACTGAATTATATATAAGATTTTTGAAGTAATACCATCTTTATAAGTGACAATTTCTCATCCATCGAGAATCTTATTTTTGAACGTCTATTTATTAAATTGTCTATGTTTGCCATACTTTTATTGAAATTCACTTTAAAGTATCTTTTATGTTGTTAGTAATAACTATACCTAAATATGTTATTTGTTGGGATTTCACTATATATTTTTTGAAATTATCTTGTATATTAATTTTTTTTGGACCAACTAAAAGGATTTGTGTTCTATTCTGACTGAATTTAAGGCCTGAGTTTTTTTTGAAAATTATCCATGTCATTGAATACATCTTGTAAAGATGGATTCTTGCCATCCAATGTAATCAATATATCGTCTGCAAACATTTATATTTTTGATGTTTCATTAAAACCCACTTCATATCCTTTAATGTTACTGTTGTCCCTTATCAAATTTGCCCAGGGTTCCATATTTAAAGTAAATAAAGGGGGCGATAATGGGCAGCCTTGTTTAGTGACTTTTATAATTGGCACGAACTGAGAGATATTAGGACCTATTTTAATATATGCTTCACAACCGCTGTATAATTGAGTAATATGATTTATAAAATTTTTTTGAAAAATTAAGTTCACCCAAAAGAATGAATAAATATTCCTAATTAATTGCACGAAAAGCACAATTTATATCTAAACTAACTATAGTTAGATTATTTTTTGAGTTTTTTACTGATTCAATTAATGTCATTATTCTCTTAATGTCATAAGAAGTTCTATTTATTATAAATCTTGTTTGGTCCACTTCCACTAATTTAGGAAGAAAGTTTTTAAGCCTAGTTGCATATATAGACATAAACCTTTTTATAGTTCGTATTTAATAAGGAAATAAGTCTATATGAATTACATTTACTGGGGTTTCTGTCAGGATTTAGAATAGGAGTAATAAAGATATATTTCCATGATGGTGGGATAACATTTTTATTTTGTACTATGTTGAAAACAGAATATAATATTGTGAGACTTTTAATAGATACAATTTTGCATATTTCTGGAATAATGCCATCATTGCTTGCAGTTTTGTTTTGTTTAAGTTTATTAATTTGAAATTGAATATATTTAAAAGTAATTTGGCTATCTAATAGTTTAATTTGTTCTTCTGTTCATTTTTTGTTGAATTTTATTAATAAATGCCTGAATATCTTTTTTAGGGTTTATTAACTCAGAGGATGAATTTAGTTTGAAAAAAAATCTCTAAATTCATTTAATATATTATGTAAACCAGAGACCATTTTCTTTTTTTGTGGTGAATAAAGTTTATTGATGTGATTGAATTAATTTAATCTTTTAGTTTCATTGGCTAGAATATTCATGGATCTAGGATTTGTTGAGAAAGTAATACATTTAAATTTCTCTAAAATAATCATAGTTTTATGTTTTAATATCTCAAGATACTTCTTATTTAAATAATTTATTGCTTTTATTTTAGCTTTATCTCTTTTGTTTTTTGAAAGATCAAGATCCAATATATCAAGATTAGATTGTATCTCTTTTAGTTCTTTATACCTTGAAATTCTTTTCTTTTTGTACCAATCAATTATTCTACTGTATAAATAGGACTTCATTGCATCTGAAATGAAAATTTCAGACGTATCATTAATAGTGTTAAGTTCTATAAAGTTATGAACTTCTGTAGAAATGAAGGTAATAAAATCATTTAATCTAGTGATATATGCTGGAATCCTTTTTATCTGAACATTAGAAATGGAATGAATACATATACTAAAGGTTATGGAATTATGATCAGAAAGGGGACATGTAATCACATTTGCATTAATTAACAAATCTGCTAAATTATTGGAAATAAAAACTCTATCCTTGAATATGAGTTATGTCTATGTGAATAAAATGCATAGAAAAGTGATTTAGAGTCTGCATAGTTATCAATGTCCTTTAACAAAAAAGATTCAGAAAATTCTTTCAGTAGCCTGGCCATAGTCAAGATCCTTCTTTTACCAATAGAGGTAGAATCTTTGCTATCAAAAATACAATTAAAGTCACCAGCTAATATGATATTACCTTTAGAAAATGTATAATCTGTTCTATATGTTGCTGAGCTGAATTACATCCAAAGCCAGGGATCCAGTATATATTGAATAAAGTGAATATTGTGTTGTTAAACTCTATAATAACTGAATCTACCATACCTTTGTTATCTTGGCATGCTTCTATTATTTTAGGCATAGATAGTTTATTATTCCATAGTATAGCAATACCTCTTTTTTTGAGAATGTTCAGAGCTAACCAGAATAGAAAAAGATTTAGAATCTAATTTAGAAATATCATCTGATATCAAATGAGTTTCTTGAAGAAATATTAATTGTGAGTTTTGTAATTTGAGATATTTATTTAAAGATCTTCTCTTATTAAGATTATTTAGGCCATGAATGTTAAGTGAAATGCAATG
Organism: Protopterus annectens; assembly: GCF_019279795.1. Classification (NCBI taxonomy): domain Eukaryota; kingdom Metazoa; phylum Chordata; order Ceratodontiformes; family Protopteridae; genus Protopterus; species Protopterus annectens. The sequence continues at coordinate 1,437,549,393 of NC_056733.1, forward strand.
TAAAGAAGTCATAACATAATTCCTTTATCTAATAATACATGTTGACTGTGGCTTTTATTAATTTTTGTCTATATGAAGATAATAGATAGATGTAAGGAATACAACTGTTTATTGTACATGAAGTATAAAGAAAAAGTATAACAAGAGATATGTTTAAATAGCTTTCAGCTATGCAAATTTTAGTGAACATCAAACACATCATTATCAAAGAGTTGTAACATAATCTATTAACAAAAATAAAACATCCAAAACCCTTCTGTAATTATAAACTCATAATTTGAGTGACACCAATCACTCAAATTAACATTCTAACTAGCAGCAAGTTTCCATCAGGAACTGCCGAATTATAAGCTGATTCATAATTAAAAGTATAGCTTTTCAGTGAAATTACCTCTTCTATGTACAGAAATAAACTTATCTTAGATTAAATATTTATAAAGCTATTAACTTGTTAACTGGTTTTACATTATAATGATTAATAACATAAGGCATTACTATATAGATTCCAATAGTTAAATGAACTATTTTTCAGCAATATATATATTAATATAAAGCTATTTACTATCCAAAGTAGTTGGAAACCAACTGTGATGTACTAAGAGCAGTTAAATCACATTTGTATACTGTCATTAATATCCATAAATTAAAAAAAAATCATAAACACAACAATAATAAGCATAAGTCTTCCTAGACACTAAAATAATCAGCAACATTTTGGGACATCAATCTTCAAATAACTACAGTTCTTGATAAAATGTCTGCATGAAGAGTAAGATTGTAAAATATACATTTCTAAATGTATCTAATATGAATATGCTATAATGTTGAGTTTCAGTTGTCTGACTTGTTTTTGCTGCCCTAATTCCATTCAGCTATTGTAACCAAATTCCATTATACTAGTTTACTTATTGTTTTTTTTTACCATTAAATTTAACCTTTCCCTTTTCTTCTCCATCTTTCTCATAAATCGATATTTCTTAAGAACCACAGTTTATTGTTTATGGTATTGAAATAAACAAAAATAAACCGTTACTCCTTTTAACAGGAAAGTACTCAAAACAGTGCTTAAATCGTAACAGTAAATATATTTAGATATGATAAGGTTGCTTTCCTTTAGCTAAAAAAATCTTCATCAAAAAGCATATCATTTATAAGAGCATTTTCTGTCATATACTAAACTCATATGTCAGTGATCATTGAGATAAAATAATATGAAGTGAAAGACTGCATTAAGAATATAGGTCAGAATATATAGTTACTTTGTAATGTGACTATAAACTAACTTATAGAATAGGTGACCTGGAAAACATAAAAAGATACTTAAAAAAATACATATAAAACCGTAATACTAATAACATTTAGTGTTAACAGAATGCAGTAAATGAAATAAAATAATTATTTTTCCAGCATAGCACAACCATTTTTCTTTGCTATAATATGACTATATAAAAACATGTATATTTGGGAATTATATGCATATAACTGAATGGCTAACTATGATTTGGAGTACTGAGTTTAGGCTACCAATGGTTCTCTGAATCAACAGCCTAGTATTGATCTATGAAGCTATAAACATATGGTCTTATTCTTTTTATGAAAGTTTGTAGTTTTTTTTATTTGTTTTACCACTTATGTGCACTCAGTACAGGAAATATAGATCCTGTAACAAAATGCTGCTTGAGACATTCAAGTAACCTGCTCTCTGACAAGGTTGTTCTAATATCTGGTATAACATGTCTGCTGGCATCTGGTCTGTATCATTAAAGCTGGCTTCAAATGCAGTCTCTGAGCAAGAATACTGAGTTCCTGTTAAGGTTACTCGTATCTTTCCCATGGTAAATTCACAAGATGATTGAAGCTTTCTTTGCCTCTACATGACTTGCACTCAGAAAACCTATTGTCTAGTCTGATTAATCAGTATGACCTGTCTACCGCTGGCATCATATGAAACTTATTGAAAACATATGGCACTGTATATGAAAGTGGAGTCTGTGGGTAACATATGAGATTGTTTTTCACTGTTTTTTTGATAACAATTTTGTCTTCATAATGGAGACCTTGTTGGAATATTAATGTCCCCTAAAGTATGCTGGTCATTTCTTCTGGGGTCTCAATTATTAAGAGGCCTAGATCAGTGCAGTGTAGGGTTGCTTTTTGTTTTACAGTTATACTTTAATGTAAAACACAGGAACCTTCTCTGAAGACCATGTACTGGAACCTGTCATTCTAAGTAGGTGTGATTACCTCTTATTTGGTGCTGGCCTCCTTCTTGTCATCAGAACATGAGTTGGCTATCTTTAACTTGCAGCTTACCCTTGCAAGATTGCCTGATTTTGAGATAACCCAGTATAAGAGACTTATAAATGTTACAAATAACATGGGGCCATTATTCACCCAGCTCCTTCAAGGGCATACTTCTGATAAACTAGAGCAAATGGTGGTGTTCTTTAATCAAACAATCACAGGGCCAAATTATCCTTAATTATGTAATCATTGCTTCAAATGGGATGCATAAGCTATAATATTATCATGGGATTTATAGTCTCATTAAAGTACAGCAAAGGTTGGAATGTAGCACAAACATAAATTGAATGAACAGTATACAGTGTACTAAATGGACACTGTACAATATAATAATCAATAATTGTTCATAAGAATGCAATTTTCAGCATATTAAAAAGTAATAACTAAAAGTTAAAAGAACAATGGGAATCAGGCAATGCATCTTTTTTCTTTCATAGCACAGTCACCAGTATGAGTGTGTGGTAGTCCGTGCTTTGTCTGATTTAATTTAAAAGTTACTAAAAATAACAAAGCTATTCATCAGCTTCAAACATATTTAGGTAAAAGAAAACAACAAAAATTGACTTTTGAGATTTCTTACAGTCAATTATTTCTTCGTGCTGCTCCGATAGCACCTTATTCCATTCCCATGGCAGTTAAATGAAGAAATACATAAGAACCGTAACTTTCCATAAGTTTGTCGAGCTGCTGATGACATCACATGGCAACGAGAAGATCCCTAGCAATGGAAGAAACATATCGCCGAGCCACTGCCCTTAAAAAAAGGTTCTAGGAGTTCCAGCAGGAAACTGTAAGCTGTTTGAACAATAATTAAAGATTTAGGGTATTTTGCAACGTGCATGAGACAACCCAAGGACATATGAACTTTTAACAAGGACTTTAAGTGAAAATATTACTCAAGCCTGACTCACTGCCAAGCCACCAATCATAAAATTAAAACAAAGAAGTGTAAATTCAAAACAATACACAAACTGGTGGCATCAACACACAATTCCCTTAAAGAAAACTCATAATTAAAAAAAAATCATATGACTAATACCACAACCCTTCAATTCAAACAGTAACAAAAAGAAAATGACAAACAACAGTAGCAGAGCATATTATTTAATAACCAAAGCAATATATTGTCCACCAAACCACTATGAACTCCTTACTATCACACAAAGCTATGAGACAAGAAAGCTGTGCAATAAACCAAAAGAACAGTGCAAGCAGACCGAAACAAAAACAAACTTTATTTCACTATGAATGAAATCTATTTATCCCAAAAACTATAACGATTAAGTAGCTAACTAATTCAATAAATATGTTTCTAGTGACTCAAAGGACAGCAAACTATCAATAGTTAGACAGTATATTCTCAAACCTTGCTTTTATAGAGAATGAGTTATACCTTATATTCAGAAATTTATAAAGAAAGAATAAACTAAATATTATTAATAAGTGTATTAAATAGAGCAAGGTGTTAACAACAAAAGGAATAAATAATGTAGACTAATTAATAACTAACTCAAACCAGAAATATTAAGAAAAAGTAACATCAATACTCATCTGTTGAACCATTTTCATCTCACTAGACTTCTGGGTCATTAAAAAAAATATGTATGTGTGAAAAACAAAGATAATATATTCCAACTCAAGTCTTTTTTTTTTTTTTTACTTTCTTTTTGTGTTCAAGCATTTTCCAGGATCCATTTTCTGCAAATATTTTAAGACTAGAGGTAGCCCAATCCATTTCATCTATTTTTTTCCAGTATATTATTTGTTTTGATAAATGTAATAGCTGTATCTAATTCTTCAAATATTTTCTGACCATCCTGAAGGAAGAATTTTAGCCTTGCTGGGAAAAGCAAATGTGCTTTTCTTTGTACTTTTTTAAGTTCTTTGAGCAGAGGCAAAAATAGTTTCCTTTTGGCAATTACAGAAGAAGAATAGTCATTATCAAAGCGTATGATGTTATCTTTGAATTTAATCGGTGAATTAGACCATGCTGACTTTAATACAATTTCTTTATCATGTGAAGATACAAATTTGACTATTACAGATTTTGTAGAATTACTTTTACTATTTTTAGATGGAACCAAGGATCTGTGAGTCCTTTCAATACCAAAGGAAAGGGCTTCAGGAAGTTGTAAAATATCAGGTAACCATGAGGTTAAAAACTTCTCCATGTTATTTTCTTTAATATTGTCCGGTAGCCCAAAAATCCTGATGTTGTTTCTTTGTGATCTGTTCTCTAGATCATCAATTTTTGTTTGAAGAAGGGAGTTTGTTTTAAAATAAATTCTAAATTGTATTCATTTTCTTGAATTCTACAGTCCATGTCATTTAATGATGTTTATATAACTGCAATTTGTTCTTTCTGCTGTTTGAGATCTTGATATCATCATCAACATCTTCTTTTGGCTGTTCCCATTAGGGGTTGCCACAGTGGATCATCTGTTTCCATTTCTTCCTGCCCTCTGCATCTTGCTCTGTCACATCAACCACCTGCATGTCCTCTCTCACCACATCCATAAACCTTATCTTAGGCCTTCCCCTTTTTCGGTTACCTGGTAGCTTCATCCTTAGCATCTTTTTCCCAATATACTCAGCATCCCTCCTCAGCACATGTCCAAACCAATGTAAACTTGCCTCTCTGGCAAGTTCTCCAAACCTTCCAACCTGGGCTGACCCTCTAATATACTTATTCCTAATCCTGTCCACCCTTGTCACACCCAGTGCAAATCTTAACATCTTTAACTCTGCCACATCCAGCTCTAACTCCTGCCTTTTTGTCAATGCCACTGTCTCCAACCCATATAACACAGCTGATCTCACTACCCACTTGTAGACCTTCCCTTTCACTCTTACTGGTACTCGTCTGTCACAAATCACTCCTGACACTCTTCTCCACCCAATCCATCCTGCCTGTACTCTCTTCTTCACCTCTCTTCCACACTCACCATTACTCTGAACTATTGATCCCAAGTATTTAAACTCATCCACCTTCGCCTCCTCTACTCCTTGCATCCTCACAATTCCTCTTTCCTCCCTCTCATTCACACACATAAATTCTGTCTTAGTCCTGCTGACCTTCATTCCTCTTCTTTCTAGAGCATATCTCCATCTCTCCAGGGTCTCCTCCACCTGTTCCCTACTCTCACTACAGATCACAATGTCATCTGCAAACATCAGAGTCCACGGGGACTCCTGTCTGATGTCATCTGTCAGCTTGTCCATCACCATTGCAAATAAGGAAGGGCTCAGAGCTGATCCTTGATGAAAATCCCACCTCCACCTTAATCGCATCCGTCACTCCCACCGCAGACCTCACTGCTGTCACATTACTCTAGTACATATCCTGTACCACTCTTACATACTTTTCTGACACTCCTGACTTCCTCATACAATACCACAACTCCTCTCTAGGCACCTTGTCATATGCTTTCTCTAAGTCTACAAAAACACAATGCAACTCCTTCTGACCTTCTCTGTACTTCTCCATCAACACTCTCAGAGCAAACATTGCATCTTTAGTGCTCTTTCCCAGCATGAAACCATACTGCTGATCACTAATCATCACGTCCCTTCTTAACCTAGCTTCCGCTACTCTTTCCCATAACTTCAAAGTCTCCATTTGTTCTGAACATTTTTCTTTAAAGTTATCTAGCTTCAGGTCCATTCTGTCTATTTTTGTTGATAGTTCTTGGATGGTGGATAGTAAAGATTGGAGCTCCCTTTTTAATGTTGTATCCTGGTGAGAAGAGTTTGTAAAGCTCATACTGAAGTCTGGTGCCAGAAGTTTATCTCTTTTATTTTGACAGGAAAAAAAATATTAAGATACTATCTAAATGGACTATTAGATAAATACAAATATATAAAAAATGTGTTATTTAGATAGGTATAATCAAAATTTCCTGTCATAAAAGTTTTGATAAGGCAGAGCTGAGAGAAAGTGCTGTTACTCAAGGCTCATCCTGGCCATGCCTCCCCTAGTGGAATTATTCATAAACTCTTGATAGCATTTTTCCATTGCATAATTAAGCACTGCTGAAAATTGTTGAACCTCTTCATTATTAAATGATGGCATAAAAGTGCTTTTAAAATTAATATGAGCAGTATTAAACAAACAATATGCATTAGCCACTGAATCCTCCTCCACTCTAGATACACAAGAGTGAAAACTATATTCACTATTATCATAAAAATAATCATGTGCCGAATCAAACTCACTAAAACTCTCATCGTTGTCAAACATAGCTTCTTGAGAGACAGAAAATGATGCAGTAAATGCAACATATGAAAAAGACAAAAAAAAATCACATTTAATAGCATGCAGTTGTGGGTAAAATTGCAGGAATGAATTCCCAAATTAAGCACTGCTGATTGTTCGTTGTTTAATTCCAGGTCTGACAAATTAACTACTGCAGAATCAAAGTTCAACACATTGGGCAGGATTCAAGAAGCCTCCGTGTAAGAGTTATAACTCATACACGGAGGCTGCAGTTAAACGGAGTGATGTCAGCATGCTCTGCATATTAATGAGAGCATGCTGAATCACACTGAAGGCCAACACGGTCCGTGTAAGACAGTAGGGGGCGTGTCCGTAGGCCGAGCCCTGTAAGCAGACACGCCCCCAGAAGAGGAAAAGTACCCAAAGGAAACACCCACGACAGAGTCCACGGAAATGTGAATAAACAGAACACAACACATGCCCCCACAGACTATGAACAGAAAATAAATATAAATGAACAAGTTATAATTTTTTTTTAAATTGTAAAGATGTTTAACCGTGAGTGCGCTCGTTTGCGCGGGCATGCCCGTAGCGCAGCTACAGTTAGCAGTCAGTGGGAAAGCATATAAAAGCTAAATATGCAAAATAAACCAGGAAGCAATAGCGTAGCAGTAGAGATGCTGGCTGCAGAGCAGGCATTCATGGTTCAAGCCCCCACAACACCAATTTTTTTTTTTTGCAAAATAAGCAGGAAACAAGTCCCTGACAAATATGTAGAGATAAAACCACAACTTATGTAAAATGTAATGAAATAGCCCATTTATATTGAAAAAATGTGAGGTAACAAAAGAATAAAACATGCCAGATGTGCCCATAAATGAGCTACAGTTTAACAGGGTGAGTGCATCTGCCCGTAGATGAGCAGTGGTTTAACTGGTGCAAAATGAGTGCCCATAGCTGAGCAGTGGTTTAACACGCTATATCTATGTGCCCCTAACTGAGCTGAGCGTAATATGCGTGCCGATAGCCAAATGAGGCTTAAAGCACCGCGCAAACAAGCTAACCGACGGGCAACGTTGAGCAAGCCGTATCAAAACTGCCTTTACACAGACACACCCCTCAGCATGTCTAGACAGTCATGAAAAATAAAAAGCAGTGGCCAGGTTCGAACCCAGGATACTATACACCATAGTCAAGGTACAGAACCACTAAGCCATGACAGCAGTACCTAGAAATGCAATAATAGCTAATATATAGGAATGAATACAAACTACAGCATGACAATGCAGGTTTACTGAAGTTGATACAATTCCAAAATGGCCAATCACAGATATGTGTGGGAAAAACGGACTATATAAGCCCCATAGGAGGGAATACACATCATAAACGATTGTAGAACAGACCTGCAGGCAGAATGTCAGGAGTAGGAGAGGGTAGTCGCTTTCGAGCACAGAGGTGGGGTGTTGAGGAGTCCAGGTACATGGCCTGGCTCCTAGTCCACAATCATGAGGCCCAACTCATGCAGGGCCAGGTCCTCTGGGGAGCATACAGGGCTGAGACGTGGGACCGGTTGGCTCATGATCTCACCAGTGCCACAGGGATTCCAAGGACTGGTGAGCAGGTCCGTCACCACCATGTGGACCTGAAGAGATGCAAGCAGGACCAACTGAACCTTTGGATCCAGGAGGCCCAGCAAACACCCAACGCCCCACTACTGAGTAAGTAACATTTAATTATGTATGTAAAAAATTAAACTAGCTGATATTATGGAGATGTGTATTCCAATATTACTTCATTTATATTACAGCTGCAGGTGTCCGTTCTGTGAACCGCAGAGCCTATGGTGATAGGCTGGTGTGGTTGCGCCACCAGGCAGGTCAGTAATCCACTACCAGTAACTGTAAAGAAATATAAAAATATGACAGTCAGCAAAAGAGTGCAGTGTAGTCAGTAAGGAATAAAATCCGCAAGTAACAGTGTGAAAGTGTATGCAAGTATTGCTTGATTACAAGAGTTTTCAGCCTGTAAGTGTAACCTAAACATGAAACTGTCCGACATATATTCTGAAATAAAAATGCCCTGCCTGTAAGAAAATAGTACACAACCTGCAGCAGGCTGAAAAGTATAGCTGCAGAAGATGATGAAATCACATGTTGGGAGGGTGGCCTAATGGTTAAGGTGCTTACCTTATAAACACAAGTTGCAGGGTTTGAGTCTCACAAGGGGTAATTGGCTAGGCTTAAAATGGCTCGCAAGGGCAGTTAGCTTAGTATGAACCTATAATCCCTATAATCCCTATATCCCTGTGGAAATACTGAAACATGACAGAAGTGAGACTGCTGGAAAGGACTGTAATAACTACTGTTAAAACATGTCAATAAAGCCTAGAAGTACCATCCTGAATAGTAAAATGAAAGCAAGTGAGAGAGTGTGAGAAAGTGTCATGAATCCAGCAATACAGTAGTAATAACCCCTGAATAAAGTATACTACAGTCAAGACAGAATGAAATGCATGTGAGATTCAAAACCAAACAGCGAAATATGTTCAAAGTGCTGCTGCATGTGGAATGTGTATCCCAAAATCTGGATATGTTGCTCTCAGTCTGAAATACGCAGATAGGATGATTGTCTGATATACCAAACATCCACACTTGTCTACAGCTAAATAAAGCAAAAGTAGCAAGATGATGTGATGTAGCTGAACAAAGCTAGATATGAATGTGTATGAAGAACACTAAAATGTATATTGATGTTGCAGTAACAGTCCTATCAGCAAGGTGAAATAGTTATCATATAGGAAACTGAAGTTAGAACAGTAGTGTGTATATAACTGTAGCTATTAGAAATGTACAGCATATGTATTGTTATTCGAAGGTGTTAATATTACTTTCTTTACCCCACCCTATAACCACATATAACCCATTCCACATGAAAATGGTATGTGCAATCACAATTAACACCCCTGGACGTTTGTCCTGTTGGGTCATATATATTTGCATGTCCATTGATGCATCTGCCCTGTTCATACATCCACACCTGATGGCCCGTTGCCATCAATTAACCCTGCATGTTGTTGGACTGTGTATTTCTGTTCAAATTATGCATGTGTTATGCACGCTGTTCAATGGTGTGAATATCTGGGTGTTTGGTTAATGGGAATACTAATGCAAGCTGTTACAACTAATTGTGAATGGTATTATATGTCACTAACCCAAACTCTCATGACATAATGCAAAACATAGGATGACAGGGAAGGCGGGTTCCAGCGGATCCACCTCTCCCACCTCAGCTGGCGAGTGCACCTGGCACTAGTGCCGAGTCCGGACCCTCCTCCGGTGGCCCTGTGCCACCTGCGGGTGGAAGCGCTGCAGGGGATAGGGCTCACCCCCCCTCTGCAAGTGTGGCCGGAGGAGATCCACCACTCACCCTCCGTAGCGTCCGGACTGTGGTGCGTAGGGAGATTTGGGACTCTGTCCTTGAGCCCCTACGCCAGCTCGAGGCACGGGTGGTGCAACTAATGGGCATGCCTGTTGCCCCGCCTACACAGCCCCCAGCACAGCCCCATCCTGGGCAGTGAAGGAACAGTGACAACTGCCTATGGGTGGGGATATCAGTTCCACTGTTGCCATCTGTGGGCTCATGGGCTCTGGATATCCAAACCTCCATCCCCGTCAATTGTGTAACCCCCCCACGTGTCCTACACGCCCCTGTATGCGTCTTGTTTGTCTTGTCTGTTTACCTACCCAACCTACCTCCCCAGCTGAACCGACTTCCTTCACCTGACATACCACTCTTACCTGAAAAAAAAAAAAAAAAGGGCACTCTGTACCCACAAAAAAATTACGCCCCATACATAGCTGCCCATTCCACACACATGTCCGCTGGACATGGAACCTATCAATTACAATTGGCTGTACAACAAGTATTATTGTTGTCCTGACACCTCTTTCAGGGGTGGAAGGTTTCAAATGTCACACCAAATTACATACATATGCACAGCTGTTGCTGATGAAGAAATGGGCAGCTATGGGCCTTACCTACACCCCTCCTGCACATCCCAAGCTTGTTTCCCTACTGTCTTACCCTCTTTGTGACCCCTTTTTCACCACTTTCCTGTCTCCCCATTTTCTTTTCTTTCAAAGAAAATAGCGCGGGTGTGCGCCAGAGTAAGCACTGTTAAGCGGTTGTAACCGTGTGTGTGAGGAGCTAACCGCCAGTGCGCATGCGTGAGCTCCGCGCAAACCAGTGCTAGCCTGGTTACAACTGCTTAAAGTGCCTTAGTCACTGTGATTGACAGGTCCTGTACTCAGTTCAAAAGAAAAATAAACTCCCACTGTCAGTCCCGAACCCAGTACCTTGGAAACACTAGTTTGTACAACCAACCACTAAGATGGATACTGCTGTTGTCTAAAATTCTTTATTAAAACCAAGTACAATCCAAAAAACACAGTGAATAAAGATGTTAGCGCTTTCGGGTGTTACCCTTCATCAGACAAAGATACAAACATTATCAAACACTATTTAAAATAAATATGGACCAATCATGGACTAGTAAAAAACCCGCCTATTTTTTAGGGCGGGCTTCATAGGTATGACATCATTAAGACCAGGCCATCTATGGGCCATAAGTTCTATGATCCACCTTGACTCAATGAGCTCTGTCAGTTGTTTAATGTCCCCCCCTCTTTTGTTAAGTTTGACATTCACTATAGCCCTAAAGCTAAAGTTATGTGTTGGGAACTCACTAACATGTCTAAACAAGGCATTGTGTATATCGCCATTTCTTATGGCTGATAGATGTTGTAGCATCCTTACTTTGAACATATTGTTAGTCTTGCCCACATAAAAACATGGGCAAGACTTACATTCAGCCAGGTAGACAATTTCTTTAGTCCTACATGTTGCCCTAGCTTTTAATTGTAGATTTCTACCAGTAATGCGGTGCACAAAAGTTGTGTTCTTGTTGACATAGGGGCAAGCCTTGCATGCTCCACATGGTGTGCTCCCAGTTTGTTTAACATACATTCTATCCTGTAAGGTATGCTCCCCACAAAGAATATCCTTCAGATTTTTATTAGACCTATTGTTTCAGACAGAAAATGGGTGACAGAAAATATTTCGATATGGCTTGAAACCACACTTCGGCTTGTGGTGGACAATATAGAGAATATTTTATCTGATACAGGGGGTTTCTTGAGAGCACTAGGGGAAGTACAGAGGGAATCCAATCATGACCCATACCTTATGGTGACCCTAGATGTAGCTAGTCTCTTCACTGTCATTAACAATGAATATGGTGTTACAGCTATAGGAGAACTTTTGAAGACACGAGAGGTTGAGCAACCGAAGATAGATTTGATAACAACAATGTTACTCTTGGTGTTAGACCATAATGTCTTTTTGGGTCCTGAACAACTATATAAACAAGCACAGGGTGTAGCCATGGGCACACCCGTGCTAACAACTATGCTAACCTCGTGCTCTCCTATTGGGAGAACCAGTTCATTTATAACCATCCAATTTGGTGGCCCTATGTTAGGTTATATAAACGTTACGTGGACGATGTCTTTATTTTATGGAAAGGTGAGGTATCCTCCATGGACCACTTTGTAGATTATCTTCATTCTACCACTCATTTCTTCAGATTTACAAAGGTGGTTTCCTATACCCAAATAGATTTCCTGGATGTCTCAATAATACAAACCAGTACAGGATTCACCACGGGATTACACAGGAAGGAATGCTGGAAAAATACGCTTTTAACATACGATAGTATGCACCCACGCTATACCTTCCCTAGTATTATACAAGGACAGGTAAGCAGGATATCCAGGATCTGTACTGAAGAATCAGTTTTTGAAGGGGAAACCAACAGGTTGAAAGGTTTTCTACAAGATAGGGGTTACCATGGTGGAATGGTCGATAAGACCATCTCGTGTAGTAAAGCCAAGAGGGGACATAGCCATAAACCATGGCTACATTCTCAAGTACCACCAATTAGAGATGACAAAAAGGGAGAGCGTCATTTTAAAATGATGTTTACATATAGTAGCAATATCAAGGACATCACCGACATTATTAAGAAAAATTGGAACATCTTAATCAGTGATGATAAGGTTAAGAAAGTCGTAGGTCCCCACCCCATGTTCGGATATAGAAAGAATAAAAATCTGAAGGATATTCTTTGTGGGGAGCATACCTTACAGGATAGAATGTATGTTAAACAAACTGGGAGCACACCATGTGGAGCATGCAAGGCTTGCCCCTATGTCAACAAGAACACAACTTTTGTGCACCGCATTACTGGTAGAAATCTACAATTAAAAGCTAGGGCAACATGTAGGACTAAAGACATTGTCTACCTGGCTGAATGTAAGTCTTGCCCATGTTTTTATGTGGGCAAGACTAACAATATGTTCAAAGTAAGGATGCTACAACATCTATCAGCCATAAGAAATGGTGATATACACAATGCCTTGTTTAGACATGTTAGTGAGTTCCCAACACATAACTTTAGCTTTAGGGCTATAGTGAATGTCAAACTTAACAAAAGAGGGGGGGACATTAAACAACTGACAGAGCTCATTGAGTCAAGATGGATCATAGAACTTATGGCCCATAGATGGCCTGGTCTTAATGATGTCATACCTATGAAGCCCCCCTGAAAAATAGGCGGGTTTTTTACTAGTCCATGATTGGTCCATATTTATTTTAAATAGTGTTTGATAATGTTTGTATCTTTGTCTGATGAAGGGTAACACCCGAAAGCGCTAACATCTTTATTCACTGTGTTTTTTGGATTGTACTTGGTTTTAATAAAGAATTTTAGACAACAGCAGTATCCATCCGGAAGGTTTTTTGCTTGCATGTACTGGACTGTCTTCCTTTGGTTGGATTTTGTCAGCATCGAGCATTTTGGATATACTTAAACCTACCACTAAGCAATGACTCTTATACAAAAACATTGTGCTAAAATAAATATAACATGTGAAAGTAGGGATGAATGTAAAGGGAATATAGGATGTGTAGTACACAAAGCATGTCATTTAAAATAAATGTCAAAACTACTGGATTTCCATAATAGTAGTGTGTGAACAGAAACAGCCATGCTAGTTGGCAGCCTGTAAATAATAAGGTCAGTTAAAGTACATAGATATATGTATGCATATGTACATATATATATATATATATATATATATATATATATATATATATATATATATATATATATATATATATATATATATATAAATATATCTATATATAGTTGTAGGAGTCAATGTGCATACACACTTGCTACAGGGAACATGAGAGAGGAATGGAGAATTGTGAATATACAACACAGCCTGAAGCATGAGAGAGATACTAACCTTTACAGTCACAGAACACTGTCCACAGCATACCAGCATGGTCCCCGCCCTCACAATCTGAAAGGGCAACGCCTATCCCACATACCCTTTTATAGCACTGACCTGAAATCACAGTGAGAACTGCAATCAGTACACAACTGGCTGTATGCAATTAGCAAATGCTGGCTTACAATTGGTGCAGAGGCCATCACATGTACCTATGCAGATACCTACAAAAGCATCCAGTGCTAACACTCCCCACATGCAATACATTCATTGCATTGTCTGTAAGCAGACAGAGGGAGAGCGAGAAGTGTGAGAGAGAGAGAGAGAGAGAGAGAGAGAGAGAGCAAAAAAAAAAAAAAAACAGACACTGTGACTCTGTAACCTGAAGCTATCAGCACTGACAGTAGCAGCAGAAAGCAGAAGCTGTGGTAACGCAACCAGCTGCGACAAACAGAGGTAATGCAAAGTAGCAGGTTAATAGTGTGCATACTGTGAACCCTCCAAATGTGTCATAGGTCTGTATCCATAGGTATGTCCATGTGATATGTTGTGTGTACGTAGTTCCACCAAAAGGGGATGACCATACATCACATGTCAAGCAGTCATAGGCCAGGATCCTGGCAGCATGTGTCTGTGCGTTGGCCCAGCAATGGCTGTAGTGACTGCTTTGAAATGTCAGCCAGGCCCAAAAGTCAGAATCAGCCCATCCCAAAGGCACACTGGCTGGGAACAAGTGTCTGCAGGTACCTGATGTCACTGCATATGCATCCCATACTGCATAATTCCATAGCGTAGCAGACCAGGCCCGTTATGCATATGATGTGGTAATTCCCAGGGTCAGTCGAGGTGCCCCCTTAGTGGTGTGGGACCACTATTGCTGTATGCCACTGTCCAGGTACATATCCTGTAGCACGGCCAAGATAAACTATCAGTGTTACATGCGGTGGTATGTCCTCTCAGAGTGCCGGTAGCACACATCCAGGGGGACCACGAGGTCACAGTGATGCTGTGTGTTCTCCTCTGCTGAGGGCGGCCCTCACTTGGACATGTGTGATGATAGGGAGGTTACATCCAGCTGGGATAAATATTTCAAAGGTGGGGGAGAAGGAGGGGGGATATGTGCACCGAACATGTCTGCAGGATTGTTGCCAGTATGCGTGTGTTTGGTGAATGTTAAGTAGGTGTGGATTAACACAGAGCATATCTGAGGCATGTGGTCCATATGTGTAACATAACTGAAGAAGGCCTTGTGGTCATCCATAGTGTTTGTGTCCATTTCCATCCCAGAGTAGGCCGTGGCTGTTGTTATGACGGACTGTAGCGTAGTACCAGTGCTGACCATAGATGCCTACCCTTAATGTGAATGTGCTCTGTCCTGCAGTAGCCTCCTGCTATTGTTATACAATCTGCCTCTGTCTGGGGTCCACCGGACAGGATGCCTAACCTTTGTGCATAGGGTCTGGGTTAGACATGTGTGTGCAAGTGTCATGCAATCCACGGCATGTCCATGGTAAGCATTTGCAAAGGGGTCAGCAGTGTGGCTTGTGGCTTCCACTGGCCCAGTGTGCTGCATGGATACCATCTCAGTCCCAGCAGGTGAATAACTGTCTAATCACATACATATCAAAGTAGTCTACTGTGCTGGTGGTGGTGGTGGGATATGTATATCCAGGCAGAGTAACGTCTGTCCACATCACAGTAGTGGACGGTGTCCCACATACAGTACCTTGGGATGAACCCCCAGAGTGAGGTTGTGCATTGCACCTGTCAGTGTGTGCTGACCGATGGGGCATGCTACTATGTTGTGTGGAATGTGGCAGGTATTGTTGCACAGGTGTTGGCTGAGCACTGATATCTGGCCATGTACCTGTGTATCCACCATGACACACACACACATGCAACATATGGGAGTAGTAGTATATCACTACACATGAGTATCATGTATAGTATGTGTGCCATATATTGCTGACATGGTCTGCTGATATCCTGTCTGTGTTCTCTTCCAGGGAGATGGCGCAACAGAGTAACCCTGCCTACTCTGTGGCGGAAAATGAGGAGATCCACCATAGCCTGGTGCAGGAGTATGACATCCTGTTTTCCCGCACCAGTCAGAATCAGCAGGAGAGGGCCGCACTGTGGCTAGACCTTGTCCGTGTCCGTAGGGTAAATGATATTGGCACGCATAACAGGACATATGAGCAGGTACGACATCACTGCAGTGATTTAATCCGAAGTGTCTGGCAGCGTGCATCAGATATCCACAGGCAACAGGTCGCCACAGGAGGTGGGGTGGCCACACATCCCCCCCTCACCAGACTGGAGGGGCTACTCCTAAGTGTTGTGGCTCCAGCCCTGGAACACCAACAGCAGTACACCTGCATTATGATGGAGGCTGGTTCCACACAGCAGCACGACATGGAGCGTGCAGGTAATATGCCATATGTACACCTGACTGTTCTGTACACTGTATCATATGCAATATCAATGGCACAGATGTGCCCACTGACATTAATCTCATCATTTCTGCAGGTCCCTCCAGGGTTACAGCGAGACAGGCCATCCATGCTGGTGAGTGTGTTTAACATAACCTATAATAGTCCTGATAATGCTAGTAACAGTAGTGTAACTCAGTAGTGCTCTGTGTGTATACTGCAGGGTGTGCATGTGTGCAGGTGTGTCTGTGCCCATGTGTGCATGTGTGCCTGTGTCCACGTGTGCATCTGTGCCTGTGTCCACATGTGCATGTGTGCATGTGTGCATGTGTGCCTGTGTCCACGTGTGCATGTGTGCATGTGTGCATGTGTACACGTGACCATGTGTGCACGTGTGCATGTGTGCATGTGTGCATGTGAACACATGTGCATGTGTGCATGTGTCCATGTGTGCATGTGTCCACGTGTGCATGTGTGCATGTGTCCACGTGTGCATGTGTGCATGTGTGCCTGTGTGCATGTGTGCATGTGTGCCTGTGTGCATGTGTCCATGTGTGCATGTGTGCATGTGTGTATAAGTGCATCACTGGTAACAATGTCTGGAGACTGTAAACTGTGTTTCCTGTCTTCATCCCACAGGTTCTGGGGCTGCTCTGGTGACCTGCAGCAGGGAACCTGAATCCTGTGCCATGGCTACTGGTAATGATGATATATGTGTAATGGTACAGGAAGGTGTGTCAGGGTTTGCCATTGGTCAGCCAATTGACAGTACACAGCTGTCAACCCCATCATTGTGCACAGTCATCCTGCCTGTACATCCTTTGTCACCATTGTCCCTAGGTGATGGACAGGATACAGCGGGCATAGACCAGGGTAATGTGGTACCTGTGGCACATGCATCCCCACACAGCAGCCATGGGCAGGGTCCTCCGATGGTACCACACAGACAGTTGCCCATGGGTTCTCGTGGGAGCATCCGTGGGCGTACTGCATCTGGCCGACGTGCCCAAAGAGGTCTGTCAACCTCAGCTATGTTTCGGACTGTCATGCAGGCTCAGTCATGTATGGAAAGGTACACCAGACAGGGTCTGAGGGAGCTCAGAGCATGTCGCACAGCCATGACAGACAGTATGCGTGACATTGTGGATGCTATCCGTAACTTCACCGATGTCAAAGACAGACGTTGTGGGGACATATTACAGCAGTTCCACAACCAGATGTCCATGAGCCAGGGCAATGGTGGGCATCTGCGGCGTCGACGTGGCCGTATGCCGGCAGCGGCAGCAGCTGGTAGTCGGCGCGGACGACAACAGGCTCGCGCACACCCCCATAGTGCCAGCAGCAGCCCCAGCAATGCTGGGTCTGTGCTGTCATCGGAACGCCCCAGGAGACCACGTGCACGTGGCTCTGGACAGTCCCAACAGGGACATGTGTCCAGTCAACACACCCCCCGCTTCTGATGACAGTACCCAGTCCGGCTTTGTACTGGATATGGTCCGTAGCACCCCTGCCAGGCACAGGTACTGTGTCCATGCACACAGACACTGATCTGTATGGCCTGCCAGGTGCAGTCTGTGGCTGTCCACAAACCCCTGTATATGGCAGCCATGAGGTGGAACTGTGTGCGTGCATACACACATGCGAAATGTTAACACTTAGGGCAACCACATACATGCACACACTGCACCAACACTGCCCCACCCTGTACTGCTGCCCCTCACCAACACACATACACACACATGTCAATTGGTGGTATCAGTGGCTGACTCAGGCATACCTAATCCACACCCTGTGCATATGATGACACTGTGCCACCTCCTGCAATCTCCAACATCATTGCGGGAACAGGTAAACACGTTGCTGATGCACAGGGTGACTACATAGAAGTGTATTAGTAGTATCATGTTGGTAACAGTACAGTGTGCTGCTATGACTGTGTGTGTACCCCAGCATGCCTGCTGTAGTAACTGTATGAATGTCCTGAATTGTTATCTGCACTCATAGTACATGCCAAAGTATAACAGCTGCACATAATTGCATGCCGGTGGTAAGGTTGTCAACAGATAGCCGCATACATGGGTAGCACAGGGGGAAAGCTAACGCAAGTAGTGATATGCAATGGTGGACATGTACAGTAATGGTGTCAAGATGCCCACAACGACTATGCCATGTGGATGTTCACGCATCTAGATATGTGTGCAGTACCAATGTAGTCCAGATCACAAATAAGTATGACATAATATCGGTTCTACCATGGGCATCTGTGCTGCGTATTCCTGGGTACATGTTGATAGTGCCTACATATTTGCATTGTTACTTACTGTTATTGTTACCCCTTCTTTGTTGTATAATGTAGTACTTCCAGCCCTATGTACTGTAGCTTTGTTTGCATGCATGTTCGCTTGGGGTCCCCTGGAACACTGCTTACACCTGCAATGCAGAGTTACAGTGCTTCTGTAGACTGCTAGTGACATCTGCATAGCGTACCATATGTATGTCAACCTTACACATGACAGAACGTCACTGTCTGTCCTGTACGCATGTACGTTGCCTGTGACACATTGCACATGTCTTACCTGGCATTTACCCACGTGTGCAGTCATATATGTCAGTGCTATGAAACAGTGGCAGTCCACCCACACATACACACCTTCAGTATGTTGTTCCCCATTGGCCCTATGTGTTGGTACTCACCATGGCAATCACACTACTAGGGTGGCATGTGCAAAGGTAACCTGTGAATCACCTCTATGGTCCAGTCGTGGTTTATGTGAGTCATATGTCATTGTCACAGCTGCCACATGTATGCAGTCAGCCATCACCCTTGGCCAGGAATGTACAACACATGTGTGGGATGCCACCACACAGCCAATCTGGGGACTGGTCTCTCTGAACCCAGTAATGCCATACCCTGTCAGGTGGCATGTCATATATACTACGTCCAGGACAAACGTCAACCCCAATCCCTGCTGCTACTATTGATAATACCCCTGAAGATGTTCCTGATAGCTTTGACCAGTCCTTTACTGAGACATTGCAGGCCCTAGCTAGCCATCTACCTCCTAGCTCCCCTGGTCCTGAAAGCAGCACCCCTAGAAAACTACTTGCGTCCAGCTGCCAACCAGTCGCCACTTCACTTCTCCGTACCTTGATTGTAACAGTGAAACCCACTACACTGTCTGCTGATCAACTCCCTGCCGAGTACCTATCAAAACCAGATGATGCTATTGCTTACCCCGTCTCAAAGGTAATCAAAGGAACCATGTTAGAATCTAACTTTCCCACCATCTGGAAAATGTCATATGTAATCCCACTTCACACAGGAGGCAGCTCTACTGAAGTCTCCAATTATAGGCCAATAGCTATACTCTCTCCACTTGCAGAGATTATGGAAACTTTCGTCAGAGACAAGTCATGCACCACCTAATCCAAACTCGCATTATGGCAGACACTCAGCATGGCTTACGTCCTCATCACAGCACTATGTCAGGCCTCCTAGCCTTTACTAACACCATAAGCCATACTTGCAACATTAATTATATATCCACAGCCCTCTTTTTGGATAACTCAAAGGCATACGATATGGTTGATCACCAACTTGTACTCCACACCCTGCACAGACTGTCTAGATACTGGAGCCTTCCAATGGTGTCAATCCTACCTGCATGGTCGACAGCCTGCCGGCCTCTGGCAGAACAAACCCTCTAACCTTCTACCTAACACCCTCAGAGTACCACAAGGCTCTATCCTAGGGCCCTTGCTGTCCTCCATCGTCATTAACGACCGTTATACTGTCATCCCAAAAGTCAGCTGTATCCAATATGCTGTATACTCTACTCTGATCTGCTCAGCCACATCTCCAGTAGAGTTATGGTCAGCTACCCAGACCACCTTTAATACAATAGCAAACTGGCTTTCTGAACATCGTCTGATCCTAAATCCCAATCAAACTAAACTGCTGTTATTCCACCAACACGTAGGTCTACCACTTTCACCGTTACCATAACATCAACTGATGGCACAATAATCTCCCCGACCCATCTCCGAAACTATTAGGTGTCATCATAGACAATAATCTCATATGTGACATACATGTTAACCAGATTAGCAAAGCCATCAATAGAAAGCTAGGGTCACTTTACAGAATTAAAGCCTTCCTAGCCCCTCCAGCTAAAGGTGCCATAGCTCGCTCACACCTTGTTTCAGCCCTTCTGTATGCATCCCCTCTACTCTCACATATGAACAAGACTGTCCTTAACAAGCACTCGATTTGCTACAACCACATTGCCAGGTTTGCCACTGGCCCGCCTTTTAGGACACATCATTGCATCAATCTAAATCAGCTTGGTTGGCTTGCAATACCCAGCCTAATACAGTATAACCAACTGATTATGGCCTATAGAATCCTCTATAATCCAGACAATACTCCTGCACTTAAATTATTATCACCCCCTATAACAATCCTAGACCGCTTCAATCCTCTAACAATGTACTACTTCAAACTAGCAAGTTTAATAACACAGCTGGTGATTCTCTCTTTGCAAACCCTGTAAGTAGATCCTGGAACTCACTTCCAGCTGATATTACCCTAATGTCCACCTTAGGTCATTTAACAGTAGACTCAAACAACATTTGTCACATAACTGGCTATGTCAATGTATCAAGCCTGGCTAACTCGAATGTGTAACTTCTGTGAACCACTTTACTGTGTAATTTCAATTTAATCCTGGCTTGTGCTCAGGTCTAACATTAACCTGTGGAACATGTTTGACTTGCTTACTTATGTAATCTCTGTAAATAATCTGTTTGTACTATGTAATGCTAGTATTCTGTAATGCTGCATCTGCTACCCTCGTAGTTTGTCTCCACGGGCCTCCCCTGGAAATGGACATGCATCCAGTTGGGCTATCCCAGTCAACAAATGTAGGATAAATAAATAAATCAATACAATATATTACAGTGACGACAATACCAGTCAGACATTGACACACACTGACAGCATGCTGAACACACTGGGGCATAGGTGGGGACTCAGACTAGCAGCCTGCCTGGGCATCACACACCTCCGCAGCTGGCACACAGGCATATGTTCCGTTGGAACAGAGCACATGCCACACATGGCACGCACATCCCCTGTGCCACACACCCACAGCCTGTAGGGCTACACAACACACCTGCTACAGACGTGTCAGGTACCTGTCATGTGTGTTGCACTGGGGTCCCGCTCAACAGGCTGTATCTGGTGAAGGTCACAGTGATATGACTCAGGGGCACTATGGTCCACCACAGCACACATGCATACAGGTCAGACAGAGGCATGGACAGATATGACTCACTCATTGACCATGCCAGTGTGGCTGCCTGGGACATACCTCCCTGGACTACATGATAGGGAACATAGAATGGATCTCTCAGCATGTGGCACAGGCCAGTATGAGCCTGATGTTGGTTGCCAACATACCCTCACCAGGTATTCTACCACTATATGTGGGAAGGCTGTTGTATGTCTACATTATGCTCAGTCTCCACTGTCATTCATAGGGTATCCACTGGCTGTCAATGTGTGCTTACATGCTAGGGAAGCCACATTGATGTGCATGGGTCATCTTGCACGTGACACCCATGGCCCGATGTATAATGGCAAGGCTCCTTGGTACACACATACTGCCTTATGCTGCAGGACATGGTTTACATAGTGACCTCCATGGGTATCACACAGGTTAGGACACTAACAGTGCTGCTACAAAACAACAGCAGTGTACACCGGAGGATGCATGCACCAGACACTGCCCTCAGCACGGTGGACTGCAATGTCTGTGCAGTACCGGATGCATGATTCATGGCTCACAGGTGTTACCCATCACTGACAGGTTATGCCCCATACCATGCCTGTCGTCCCCTACACATGTAACACACATGGATAGGGGGGTGGTATCCCAAGGTAACACAGATACACACACCTCCAGGTTGTTGGCACAGCACAAACAATCAGGGCCTAATCATGTGCAGTTGACAGTGTGTCAGACTGCCATCTGGTTCATAGCCTGGCACACACAACCCTCACATACACAGGAAGACCACCTATCCTCCATAACAACACCGGCAATATGACAGTCTCATGAACTGTGTTTATAAGGCCGTACTGCATCCAGCCGAACATTGTGTGTGAGCATTACTGTAGCTACAACACTCTAGTTCAAGAGTTCACAGCATGTGGTCACCGAATTGCAGTGGAATGACATGTTACCACTACCACAACAGGTGGGAACATGCAGCACCTGTACATTGACTACATGTACACTATATGGCCCGGACCAGATGTGTATCCCCTGCTGTAGGTCTTTCACCATAGACACCCACATTGTATAGGGACATACCACGTGCGGACCCTGCACAGTAAGACACAGTCATATTGGTATACATTGCTAATACCATTTATCCACACGAAACATGTGTCAGACATGGTAACTACTGCAGGTCACAGGTATTTATGTGTATGTGTCACACACGTACATCATGTGTGCAATGCCATTGCTGGGTTAGGCAATGGCATGCATTGTTATGTACAAACACCCGCACAAGGTCATACTGTGAGACACAACCACACGTGACAGTTGTGGGTTACCAAAACATGCCTATCTGTACTCTGACAATGGTAATAGACACAGTAGCAGAGCACACTATTGGCATTACTAGCCAACTAGCCCTGTTTGGCTGTGCTGATAGTGTGGTGACATCCCCTGTGTTTACTGAGGGAGTATGCAGCATCTGGTGTATTGTAATATTTGCCAAAAGGATCTGTTCCCTCACACTTGCATTTACACACACCCTACTACCCCCACACATGCACACTTGCCATTTGCAGGATTCATTCCCCTACCTACCTAAGTCATGACACGTGAGAGGGACGCATTAGCAAAGCGCACTGTTCGGTTTACTAGATAGTTCCTCGTCTCTGGCTATACTTATAGGGTGCTGACAACATCAGTACTTTGAAAGGGTAATGTGCATCAGGTAGTGTGATCACCTGATTGCCAAAACTAAAATGTTTTTCATACGGAAATGCACACACACAAACTCCCCACATGCAAACACACACACATGTCATTTACAGGTTTCAAACTCCTACCTACCTACATTACAATACGCAGGGGAAACACATTAGCAGAGCACGCTATTCGCATTACTGGGAGGCTTCCCTTCTCCTGCTGTACTTATAGGGTGCTGACATCATCTGTGTTTAGAAAGGGGAGTGTGCATCCTGTAGTGTGTTCTCCCAGTTGCCAAAAGGAACATTTCCCCTCATACATATCTGCACACACACAATAACCCCCCCCCATCCAAACACACGCACTTGACATTTGCAGGATTCAAACCACTACTTAATTATGTTATGACACTTGAGACGGATGCATTAGCAGAGCGCACTATTTGCATTACTGGGAGGCTTCCCTTCTCCTGCTGTACTTATAGGGTGCTGACATCATCTGTGTTTAGAAAGGGGAGTGTGCATCCTGTAGTGTGTTCTCCCAGTTGCCAAAAGGAACATTTCCCTCATATATATCTGCACACACACAATAACCCCCCATCCAAACACACACACTTGGCATTTGCAGGATTCAAACCACTACCTATGTTATGACACTTGAGACGGATGCATTAGCAGAGCGCGCTATTCGCATTACTGGGAGGCTTCCCTTCTCCTGCTGTACTTATAGGGTGCTGACATCATCTGTGTTTAGAAAGGGGAGTGTGCATCCTGTAGTGTGTTCTCCCAGTTGCCAAAAGGGACATTTCCCTCTCACAGCCTTTCACACACACAAACCCCACTCACCCACACACACACACAATGAGCATTTGCAGGATTCAAACCCCTACCTAACTATATTATGACACTTGAGAGCGACGCATTAGCAGAGCGCACTATCCGAATTACTGGGCATCTGTTCTGCACCTGTAGTATTTCTAGGGTGCTGACATCTTCATTTCCACAGAGGTTTGTAGATGTCGTACTACCTGTCAGGTGGGGGATAGCATATATATGCATTTGCAGCCACCTACATCAGGGTCAGATATGTACATCGCACTGGCAGGTTATGTTCTATACCATGCTTTGGGACCACAGGACCTGTAACACACAACACAACCAGTCCAGCACACCACACCCACATCCAGGACACACACTTATCTTCCCTGGGAACAGTGCCAGGATATGCAGGTATTCACATACACCATTCCAGTTGTTAACATCAGGTACAGGCATATTGTGTGTGAGAACTACTCAGGCCTCTACCACTTTACCCTACCGCCACTACAATTTGTGGGTCCATGTGCTATGGCAGAACCACACACCACAGCCACATGGGTTAATACATATTGCACCTGTCTATCTGCAACGTGTGTACTCACTGTTCCACACCAGAGGTAGACCACCATTGTTGATACCTGCCCATGTCCACCTTTCCCTGGACATCCATATCTCATCTCCACCCCAGGCAAGGTTGTCACTGCACACAAACTGTGTTTAGCACAAGCAGACTCTACACTTGTGTAGACTGGGGTGGATGACTTCAGAGGACCCATGCTCGAGGACTATACTGGCCACTCAGCATAATCCTTGACACTTGCATCCTATGAGCATGTGTACAGTTTGCATTGGTCATGCTATCCCACATATACCCATGACTGCTCCACAACAAGACACCTGTCAGCTGTACACCGGCCATATATGCGCCGTTCAACAGACAGAGCGACCTACTACATTGCAGACCTGTAGCCCACAGAGGGAGGACATCTGTGGACGGTTCCAGCACGGCACTTCATTCACACATACTCATTACAACACAGTGTTGACAGTGGAATCGTCCAGAGAATGCAGGTAGGGCTCCCCTCAGTCTGTTATTGACGGACACCTACCATCAGAGATCCTCAGCAACCCTCTCACAGCACACACCGACAACATGGCTGTGGCATAGCACATTCAATCCCTGAGACCTCCACGGTGCCCCTGCTTGACAGAGGCACAGCTCACTAGCCTCACATGTCGCCTTCTGTGACCTACTTTACAGTGGCACGGTAGCCTACTATCCTGGGGATGCAGATGCCAAGCACACTCTGGCTGAGCTGCCATTCCCTGGGGCAAGAAGCCTAGTATTGACCTCTACACCCATATGTTCAATTGTCGGATGCACAATATTTGTTGTGCTGTTCTACTGTTTGCAGGTCTTTATTGCCATAGCATTCCCTGTTCCTATGACCAACTTGTGTATCTGTGGCAGATGTTTGCATATGACGGTGATCCACTATATCACTTATGTCTCTGTGGTCATTTACTGTGTGCACTGGGCTGATTGCTGTGTTGTGGTTGGTTCCTGGACTGACACGTACAGATACCAGATATGTGTGGCCAACTGCTACACAGAGATATGGCCTAAGTGTGTGAGCATGCTCAGTTCAGCCTTTCCATGGCATGTTGTCTGACATATGCCTCATTTATCAAAGTGTGCGAGCATGCCCAGTGTGAGCTTTCCATATGTTGTACTCTGAAGTCCAACACATATTTGGGTGTGTGTGACCTTCATCATTATCACACGTTTATGATTGTGTGCTGGGTGTCATGTTGTGTACTAACTGGCCAACTGCTCCGTGTCTGCCACAACAGGGATTATACTGTGCCTGCAGGAATTGCATGGGATACTTTGCAGACAGTTCTCAACATACTTTCATAATGACCTAACACTGTAGTACCGTATAGTGTACTGGTTCGGTATTTCACTGTAGTGGACAGTATCCTGGGCTTTAGTCCTATCACTGCTTGACATCTTCATAGTGAGCACGACAGACTGTGTAGGGGCCAGTTGTGCACATATGACCATGTTGCAATATGTTCAGATATGGACTACCTACACCAGGCTCATCCAACATTGCTAGTGTATTCCACAACATGGGTGGACATTGGCAAACACTAGCGATGTTCTGTAGGCCACTGCTGATGGTAGTCACAGGGTGTGTTTGTCCTTCGACACACATTCTAACTGGGGTTTGCCATTACATATGTCATGGTTGGTATACTGTGCCTCTGTCTACCTCTGACATAACAGTGATACCCAGGGTAGCCTGCCATCTCCCATACACTCATCAGGATGCCTCTTGAGGGGTGTCGATATGTGGCACTCTAGCTGACCTGTACCAGGAGTTTACTGCAGTGTGGGGGTGCCTTCTGTGTTATGGATCATTCTGTACAGCTTGTCCTATGTATGTCAGTGCTGGGGTTCAGGTCTCTCATGTGCATAGCTCACTGCCATTCAGATTGTACAAGGTGCAACATGTTCATTCATTCCAGGTTGGACATGGCATCATACATCAGGCACAGCTTTCCTGTAGCCGGGAAGGATGGCAGTGTGTGGGGCTGCAGTTTGTTTACTCAGGCAACACATGGCATCTGTTCAGGCTCTTTGCTACCCCTGGTGGGGTACTGTTGTGGACTTTACAGTTGTTGGAGGTGTCTGCTGCGGTATATCCCACAAGGGCTATTGTAGTCAGTTGTGATGCTGATGGAGGATGGCTGCAGAGCCAGAGTGATTTCCCCTTATCTACATCTGCCAGCCTTCATGTTTGGGTGGGTATATGATGCATGTTTCTGCGAACACTACAGACACATGTTTGTCCAGTGCAGGTTATTTATCACCTTTTGTACCCAGATCTCACATTACATGTTAGGTGCCTCATGGGTTAACACCTGTGTGGTATTTTGTGGGCACTTACTGTATATCCACAGTGGTTGTCTATACACATTTCTGCGATTAGCTTGCTGACTTGGCTATGGCTACAGTTGTTTGTTTGTGGGTGGCCCTTTTGTGGGTTTCTTGTGTCAGCTGGGGGTCGGATATGGTGGGCTGTCTGTACTCCTCTGCATACATGCTCAGTCACAGTCCTTCCATGTTGGCCTATACCTATGGGACATGTATACAGAACGGGGGGGGGGCAAGACCAGGCCTTGTGGGATGCCACTCATATCTGCTTTGTAGTCTGGCATGGATGCAGCATGTCTGACCATGTCAGTTCTGTCCTTGGTCTGCTTTGCAACCCCTCTACTGACATAGGGGTGTATATTTAAGCTGGTGAACATATCCATACTGAACACGTACGGTATGGTCTAGAAGCATGTGCACGGTCCAGCTACGCTGTGTGGACCACATAGCCCTCATCACTGACCTTAATGACTGCTTCAAATGGGTCAGACATGTTTAGGGGCCGGTTCTGCAGTTACAACAGCCACAGTATGTCGGGTCCGGTATCAGTAGGTCCACATTAGCCTTCTGTCTGCGGTACATACTGATCCTTTCCATAGCTGTGCAGAACAAGCTTGTCAGGATCCTGGGGTGTTAGTTTGGAGTATCCATTCAGGCAACCCTTTTGTTGTGATGGACCACTGTTGTTGTACACTGCTCTTTGGGTACATACCCTGTGGTAAGGCTGACATTGGCCAGTAGTGTGATTTTGCATTCCATTACTCTTGGGGTCCATGTTGGCCTCAGCACAGGACACCGTCACATACCTTTGCTGCTGTGTGTTCTGCTTTGCAGATGATGGCTGTTACCTCAGCATCTGCAATGTCAGGGGACCATCTGCTGGGATAGGTATTTTGCACTCGGGGGGGGGTGTTTGCACTGCACCTGATAGGTTGTATGTTAGCAATATGTGTGTGTGTTTGGTATGTTGTTTGTAATATCTGTGTGATTCGGAGCATATCTGTGGATGCCCAACATGGTTCCTACCATCAGTTGGGTAAGCCTTGTGATTATCCTTAGTGTCCTGTACGTGTTGTATCTTCATAGGTTCATGGGTTCATAGTAGGCTAGACACCCTAGGCCATTGGTAAGCCTAGCTAGAGTGTGTGTGTCTTTCGCCACCCCTTGCTATGTTCAATTATGGCCATTTATGAGGTTCTTCACTGTGCCTCTGTCTGGTCGTGACACAGTGGAGACCCGCAGTATACATGTACGGTCATCCATCCACTTGGCAATATTCCTGTTGAGGGGTGTCAGTGAGGGGCTCTGCCTACCATGGATTGGGATCCTGTTTCTGGGTGTGGGGAGCCTATGGGTTATGTATCTGTCCCTCCAGCACATCTTATTTCATTATGTGTTGAGGTTGACATCTGTGACTCTCACAGCTCCAATGGCTTTGATTTCCTGTGGTGTAGCATGTCCATTACTCCTGTGTTGGACATGGCCTGGTACAACAGACATACAATGCCTCTGTGTAGGCAGTGTGTGACTGCAGTCAGCTGGGGTGTCTACAGCCAGGCAGCATATGACATATATTTCGCACCCTTTATCCTGTTGGTGGGGTAACTATGAGGTCTTCCAAACCGCTGCAGGTGTCACGTATGGTACATCCCATATGAGTCATTGTACTAGATTATGGGTCTGATAAGGGGACAGTACAGCGGCACAGTGACCCCTGTTGATGTTGGTGTGAATCCTTTCATGATACGGTGTCCAGTATCAACAGTCTTCATAGCCACATTGGCATTGTGGCTGTCACATGACAGATTAATGTCAACCTGTGTCCCTAGGTCCCTGATGACTCCTTGCATACATAATGGTTTGACACCTATGTGGTACTTTGTGTACCTTGTCTGGTATTTGGTGGGACATCCATACTGTCCAGTGTCTTCGGATGTCTGGGTGGGGTTCTTGTGTGTGAGAGTGTGGTCTGTCGCATGCTACAGACTGTACAGCAGTTTTGACTACAGTTATGTGCACATGGGTGGTGTCCGCTGCTTTGTGCATTGTCAGTTACCTGGCTATATGGGTGTCTGTGCTGCATATGGATACTCCCCCTCCTTTGATGTCTTGGTGCAGGTGTTGGGGCAATAACACATGGTATGTGGTATAACCTAGTAGTGCTGGTGTGGTATCACTAGGCCTGCAGCAGGCTTCTGTCACTGGACAGGCATCAATGTTCTCCATAATGGGAAGTGCCTCAGGGGCATGCATATTGCAGTTTACACATCTGGCATTGGGCAGCATTACCCTTATGTTTCCTACCACTTATGTTTTCTAGGGTGGTGGGTAGTCTTTTTGGCCTTGCCTACATATGGCTCTATGGAGGCGGCAAAGGCCTTATCCAGTATCCAGATGCACACAGGTAACAGCTGACAGCCACCCCTGTAACAGCAGCATGGCTTGTCATGCTTGACATCTCAAGCGGACACACATTACACCCTCTTGGACTGACAGCTGTAACTGTGCCAGCTGTTAAACATGAGCATTCTGTGTTTGTACTGTGGCATCATTCTTGGTGAGGGTTGGATGCTGCACACAGCCAGTGTCATCCCGTCCTGGGGTACATACTCGGGGGGACCATACATGTCTCATTTGTTGTTGACCAGGGAGGTACATCTCAGGTAATTCACCCCAGCATGGACATTGAGTGCATCATATTCCTGCTTGCTTTGGGGTGACCTGCGTACTTGTGTTACGTGGCATTTTGTGGCTACCTACAAGCAGCTTACTCTACCCTTTCCCTTGTTCAGTCTGGTGAGTGGGACAGCTGTGTTTCTGCCTATACAAACACTTATTACGACTGTATCAGGCATTTGTTTCTCCTTCGGGCCTGTGACTGTTTGGCACACCAGCTTTGCATACTATTCGTTGCATGTGCTATGTTTGAAGGTTGTGGTTGCTTGTGATCTACTTTAGAGGCGTCTGTTGGTGTGGTGTGTTTGTAATTGAGGCCTCCGGGAATATTTGTCTGTGTTTATGTGTTTGGTTTACAGTTGTGGTAGGTCTATGTGGGACTGGGTTCATGGTGCATGTGGTTACCTTCTCCTCCTGACTAGTGTTGACAGTACTGGCTTGTTGGAGCTCAACCTCTGCTTTGGATACATGGATGCATCTATCACATATGTTTGTATTTATTTGGGGGTGTTGTGGTTGTCTGTGTACTTGGTACTGGCATCACATTGCCTCTGGATTCATAGGTTATACTTGTTGTGGCTGGACTTAGTGGATTGTATGTGTGGACATATGTTGTTGCCATACTACTGGTCAGTGATTACTTCCCTTTTTATGTTTGCTTTATCATGTGGTATCTTCCTCATTCTCTTGCATGGTTTGGTAATGGCTGGAGCCCAGCATGCCAGATGTCTGCGTGTATGGCATTGTGTGTTGTTGTTATTTGTGATTGCATACTCCAAGCATTCCTGGCTGTGTTCATGGAATGCCTGTATAACATGTTCTGTGGTGTGTCCCATGTTCTGCACTTGCAAAGGGCCTTTTGTGGATTCAACATCGGTTTTGAGGGCTGCAACCTATACTTTACACATGTTTTTCACTGTGGTATTCTGGCCAGGGACTGGGGTCGGGTGTGTATTTCCAGTGTGCTTACTCTATGGTCTTGTCTTACCAGTGAGGGGTACACTTCTCATCTTGCCATCCAGTACACATGTTGCTGATTATCACATCCAGTATGCTTACCCCTCTTGTGGGGGTAGTACATTGTTCCTGGGCAGTATGGTTTATGGAATCTGGGTAATTTTCCCCTACTGTGTTGGTGCTAGTACGATGCTACCGGTGTATGTCTGGGTATTTTCAGTCGAGCAATATAATGTGGTTTGGGGGGCTTGATATATTCATGTATTCCGACATAGGCCAGGTGATGTTCCTGGTATTAGGACAGTGGTCTGCAGCAGGCTATCTACTGCGAGGCAGTTTTAGCCATTGGTATTTGACCATGGCTATTCCATGCTGCTTCTTGTTGTGGTACCAACATGGGGTGTGGTTATCCTTGCCATTTCTTGCTAGTCACCCTCCTTTTGTAGCTTGTTCCATGTTTTGCGGCTGTACAGCACAGTATGAGGTGTGACCTGGTAGTGCTAGGGTGCTGCTGTGAGTCTTGCCCAGTTCTCTATTACAGGACTGGTATCTACATTCTCCTTACTGTGTGCGTTTACACTGCACACATCTTGCTGTTTGTACATCTGTCATGGGGTAGTATTACATCTAGGTTCCTATCCCTTGTAGAACCTATGAGGTTGGGTGTGTGTTTTGCGACTTACCTATTCAGGGCATGTTGTGGGTACTGACAGCCTTTGCCAGTATCCATGGGGCATGGCATGCTAGGTGCATGCCACCCCTAGCAGGTGGTGCATCATGTCAAACTCCGCATATCTTCCCAGCCTGTGACACATTGGCTCCCCTTTGACTGACTGCATTACTTCAGCCGATTATTGTACCTGACCTTCTTGTCTTCATACGTGGCATCATGCTTGGTGAGGGTGAGATGTTAGGCAGGGTCTTCATGTTTGCATATACTAGATGATGTTACATTGCTTGACACATGGCAATCATGCCTCAGGTGGTGCTGCAGGGCTACCTCTGTCGGATGCACATACTACACTCCCTGTACATGTTTGAGAGCAGGTTGTGTCATGTTAGGCATCCCTGTTACTATATGAGTGAGTCAGAGAGGGGTATCATTCCCAGGGTTCCTACTGTACCAGTGTATGTGCTATGCATTGCCTCTTTACCAAGGCCAGGGCA
Source organism: Protopterus annectens (assembly GCF_019279795.1). Lineage (NCBI taxonomy): Eukaryota > Metazoa > Chordata > Ceratodontiformes > Protopteridae > Protopterus > Protopterus annectens. The sequence continues at coordinate 1,437,581,251 of NC_056733.1, forward strand.
TACTGGGCACGCCTCCTTCTGCCTACTGGGGCAGGCTCAGGTTGTTCCTCCTCTGAGTCATGCTCTGCCTGTGATGGCCTTGGCAATGGTGGGGGGTTGTTTGGCCCGGCCCTATGCTGGTCCTGCTGCAGCTGTTTTCGCAAGATCATATTATGTAGCATAGCGCATACCATGACAATTTGGGTACATGTAGTTGGTGTGTACTGCAAGGCTCCACCAGATGTGTCCAGACACCGGAACCGTGACTTGAGCAGCCCAAACACACGCTCTATCACATTACGTGTTTGTGCGTGTGCCTCATTATGGCGTTCCTGTTCAGGTGTGTGTGCGTTTCTGATGGGTGTCATCAGCCACGGCTCCAGTGCATAACCTGCATCCCCCACTAGTTGTCCATGTGGGATGTCCCCATTGGCAAATGTCTGGTACAGCTGCGTCAAATGCCAGATGTGGGAATCGTGATAACTCCCTGGGCAGCCAGCACACACATTCATTATTATGCCCTGGGCATCACACATGACCTGGCAGTTGATGGAGGGGAAGCCCTTGTGGTTAATGTAGGCCCTACCCTGCTCACCTGCTGGTGCTTTGATGTGTATGTGCGTGCAGTCTATAGCACCCAGTACCTCAGGGTATTCCGCTATTTGCTGGAAGAGACGCATATTGCTGGCCAATACCTCACAGGCATTGGGGAAATATACATGATCACCGACATGTGCTGACATGGCATCCAGGAACTGATGTAGTACCCTGGAGGCTGATGCCTGTGATATCCCCATCATATCGCCAGTTGGTCTCTGGAAGGTAGCTGTTGCTAGTATTCTTAGGCCAACACATACTTTGGTTTCCACTGGGATGGGTTCCCCTCTGTTGGTTCTGTGTGTGAGGCGTGGCCTGCACAGCTCAACAATCTGCTGCAGGAGCTCCCTGTCCACTCTATAGTGCTCTACTATCTCCAGCTCATGTAACCCGTGGTAGGTGACCCTGGGCCTGTACACTCTTCTCCGTCTCCTCACTGTGGGCTGTCTGGCACCATCTGCATTGTCACCACCCTCAGCAAGTCGCCTATGTCTCATTATGACAGCTATGGCAGCCCCTAACATTTCTGCTCTGAGTTCAGCTTTTTCAGTTTTCACTTCTATTAGCTTACTCCTGTCTTGCAGTGTCTCTTAATGGAAACATCCTGCACTACTGTTTGCAGAGTTTTAAGTGCTGAGCTGGGCTACTATTCTGCCTGTGTAATTGCCTGCTTCTAATTATTTTCACCTGCTAGCTTCAGCAGTTATCCCTGCTAGCTTCCTATTAATTCTGTTGCTTCCTTTTTCCTTTCTGTTTCCTCAGGGGGGAGCAACTTGCATACTATCTGAAACACGCTCACAGTGGCTTACACGTGCGCACACGTGCTTACACGGTTAAGAATCTACTTATTCGGGTTTAAACACGTGTACACCCGCGTAAACACCGTTACATGTCTGCCAACAGCCTCCAACATACTCAGACTGCCTTACATGCGCTCACACCCACGCAAACAGTGTTAAACATCTCCCAACACGCTCCCACATGCTCACACTGCCTTACACGCGTGCACACTGCCATACTCGCGCTTCATTGCACGCACACGTGCGCATGCACAGCCAGCAAGAAACTTTGGTGTAGGTAACAGTGTACACCTTCCATTTCTTGACTTTCCATGACTTATCTAGTGGCACACCTCTTTCCATGATCTGTGCCTGTCATCTGTCATGTTACACTGGCCTCCAATGAACTGCATTTCTTTCTACCATTCCCCCCTGTGATGTCACCTATCTCCTACTCTATTCCTCCCCCTTTTGTATCTCTTACACTACTCAGACTGTGCTCATTTGGTATGTGACTGTGAGATTCAGTATCCTAACCCTCATTTACATGAGATTGCCTACTAATGCTTAGTTACATGTCTTAGACTCAGCTTCCCCCCTTAGCAACCACTACACGGTGGCCATGTTGGTTTTGGTCTGCTGGTCCCTGCATTGTCATTCCATGTATTGCATGAAACCCACATTTGTGGGTTTATAACCTTCTTTTTTATGGTTTTATACAGCGCAGCCCGTTTGCGCAGGGCTGCGCTGGGTTTAAACATCGGCGATTGCTGAAAAAAAAAAATCATATCTGTAATATTTTTGCATCGGCTTATCTTGCCAATGGCCACATATTTGGCCATTGGCATGCTGCCTGAATCATATGCAACCTTTTTTTGGAGCTGACATCGCTCCGTTGTGGATTTTGCAGAAATGTACTCAGTTGTCAACTGAGTACATTTCTGCAGCTAAAACGTCTCCTACACGGACTGGTTTCTGCTTCGTGGATCGCTAATATACCTCATTTGCATACCTTTCGGATGCAAGTGAGGTATTTAGCATGTCCACGCCCAGTCCGTCTCTTACACGGAGTTTAGGGCTGTTCCTGGATCGCGAGGCTTGCATGGAGTGTTGCACGTCTCTTACACTCCGTGCAAGCCTTCGTGAATCCTGCCCATTATCATTTTGTGGATAAAGTTCTAAATGTCTAAATAACCAGTCACTGCCATCTACTCATTTTATATCTGTACTGAAATTGTCCCTCTTTACTCATTGTGTTGATGTACTCATTGCTTGTTCTCTCTGGCTTTCTGTCATTATAAAATGACTGTTTAACATTGCTCTGTGAATTACAAAAATGCTGCTCATGAGAAGCTGCATTCTGGGCAGGTGGAAATGGAGGCAAAGCATTATCATTACTCTCCCATTCAGTTGAAGTTCCTACTCCATCCAACAATGCAAAATAAACCCTTTGCTGCTTCCATTAGTTTTCTGGATGGTATTGTTGTATGCCTGACTAGCGTTTCTTCTGACTGGTTCTCCACATGAAGACTCTACCATTGTTATAATCCCTTTAGGTTTCTCTTTAATTTAATTTGTTTTCTATCACCAAACTCCTATTCAGAACTCTTCAATTTACCATAATTATGTCCCAAAAATGAACCCAGTCAGGAAGTATTAATTTGTGTCATTAATTCAGAACACAGAGCAACAATTTCATCCTTAAGCATATGTTGCTTCCAAAGGTCCATCTCCACCAGAATGTTAATCCATTCCAGTGAACATCGGTGAGCAGCAGCAATCCACCTACTATGAAATTTCTTATCTTCCTCGTCTGATAAATCAAATGGAGTAGTGGGACTTTTAAAAGCTCTAGGTCCCCTTGGTGTAATGTCCAACTCCAAATAGCATTTCAAACTCAGCATGCTAAAGTGCAATGGCAGTCTCTTTATAAATTAAATGTTCCAGTTTATCATAATGACCTTGCAGTTCAGGAGAGAGGTTAACAACAGTATGTTGACAAACCTGTAAAAATGGATTGTTTTTCTCCTCCTCATATTTCTCCCAAGATTTGGATGTTGTCTCACCCCCTCGAACACCAGTTCATTCAGTACCATGATCTCCAGGCTGCAAAATATAATTCTCCATCATTCATTGTGTAACTTCAGTTCCTTAATCATGAAATAACCATGGTAAATGATGAGAAGGATCAGTGGCCATGCAAATTATTCACAACCACCACAGCAAGAAAAAAATAATAACTAAAACTCACCAACTGACCACAGACAATAAATTATTAACCAAAAGTAAAAAAACTCTAGCACCAAAGCTCAACAAAGCCTTTAGGGAGTAAAACCACATAAAAAGGCAGCATATACATGTCACAAATTAATATCACATGATTAAGTAAACAATTAAACAATTAAATAATTATCAAATGACATATCTCCAGTTACACTCAGCATTTAAGCTCGGAGGCATTAAAGTGCCATACTTCAAAATAGAAGCTGATATATTGTGCAAAAGTCTATGTTTTAACATCATATTTTCCTGACATCTAGATACTACTTGTTCAGCAATCATTGCCTATAATCTAGATGGATTCCCCTGATAGTGTGACTGAAAATGCAGTACAACAGAACTTTCAGATCTAGATTTTTCATATCTCTAACATGTTCCTGCAGTCTTACTTTAAATGCTCTTTTACTCTCCCCCACATAAAATAAGATCACAGGGACATCTATGAGCATGAAAACACCTTCTGTGTTACAAGAATACCTATTTACAGGATTAAACAACACACCATTTATACAATCCCTGTACAGCCATATCAGTAGCTGTATGGAGTGAGCTGTGCCCACTCATATTAAGAATAAGACAAACTCAAAAGACAAGCCACCCAGGTTGAATAAAAAAAATCTTAGGGAAACATAGGAGGAACAAAGCTAACATACTAAAATTCTCTGGACCAATCTAAACAGGCAGCTAAGAGGGTTAATTAATACTTCAAAGGATATGTTTGAAGAAGAAATGCTTCTCAGGCAAAGGACATCCACAAAGCTTTCTACACCTATGTCTGTAACCTCAAGAGAAATACACAACAATGTGCAGAATGTATTGTAAATGGAATCACCCACACTGAAACAGAGGCCATTGACAACCTTTTGGCTGACAGGTTCATCTCAAATGTTTACGACTCACTCCACCCGATAGTCCAAAGGAAATACTACATACCACAATACCCCCAACCATTTCTAGAGAACAGGTCATAAATGCACTTAGCAAGGCCATAAACAGTGCATACATGGGTCCCAATATCATCCAGAGATGCTTACTAAATAGCAAGAAGCATGATCTCTCCGGTCCACTTGAGTCACTTTTCATCTAAAGCCTATAGGCAGGTTTTGTACTCAAGGAATGGAAGATTGCTACAGTCATTCCCCTGCATAAAGAACACATGAAGTGTCCATATAAAGTGTTTTTCTTCTTCGCTATTGTCTTCCAGTCCTCCATCATCTTTTCCTCATACTCTGCTATCTCATTAATTCTCCTTTCAGTTCCTCTTTACTACCTGCATAACATAAAACTATAGTGCCTTCTCTCATCTTTCATCTAACTCCCTTTCTTCTTTTAAATTTCATTTCCGGGCTTTGAACCAGCTACTTTACAGTATGGAAAGCTATCCTCCCCAGCCTGATGCCAAAATTGCCTCCTTAAAACTGACAAACAAAGGTTCTGTGTACTGCAAAACAGTTAACTTATGTTGTCATTTGCTCATGTTTCCTGTGATTAATTTGTTCATGAATGGCTATAACCACATCAATAAACCCTATATTTTGCTGTGCTACTATCCCTTTTCTACCCTACCATTCTCTCCCTGTAGTCTTAGATATATTTCCACCTACAATCTCTCTGAAATCCTTCCCTCCTGGTCACTGTTCTGCTTTATTTTGCCTGTAGCTTGTCCCTTTTTAGCACTTTTACCCAGGTCATCTTATATAAACGCTTTGCCGTCGTTTCTCATTGTCTCTACTTACACCTGTACTGATTGTTTTTCTTTTTTCCTTCTATCTAGTTTGCAGCAGTAAGGTCCAGCCCAGTCCATTTGCCCTTGCTGTGCTCGGGTTCACTTTGCTTCTTTACCCTGCCCCCAATCCCATCCATACCCACTACCTCTAGATTTATCCACATCTAGCCACTCCCTCTAATCTATCCCATCCTATCACACATCACTACATATCTCCTACATCCTCTGCTCACATCTAGCCACTCCCACTACTCTACCTCATCCTTTTACACATTAAGGTTTCACACCAAAACCAACATGCTACTCTTCTCCTCTTGCCTAGCTACCCTGCTAATAGTCTTCAGCCTAGCCACAACACTAAAAAATAGAAGTCTCTAACCATCACACAACAGAAACTGCAACCACCATCTTACCCCACAAACAGAACCTGTACTCTAACATCTCCCCTCAATTATTTAGTTATAACCCCACTTTCACCAGTAGCCTCAAATAAGCAGACACTGACAAACCCCATCTTGCACCCTTAAATTCAAACCTCAAAACTAAATATAACTGACTATATAAATATCTATTTTTTTAATTAATTCAGAGTGGTGACATACATCCTAACCCAGGACCAAGCACACAAGCAAATTCTAAAAGCCTGACATTATTTAGCATCAACCTAAGAAATATATGTAACAAAATAACCCCCCCTGCACACTTGGACTGAACAAAACATACTACACATATTAGCCTTAACAGAAACCTGGCTTCACCCCAGCATAAATGATACTGAAATTTTAACCCCAACTACTCCATTTATAGAACAGACTGACCAAAAAAAAAAGGGTGTGGGTATAGCTCTCCCATATCCCTCCATGCACAGCATCACTCTCTACCCAAACACCATACCTACCTTCCTAAATGTCGAGATCATAATAGCCTCCCTTAACCTCATTAAGACAAAAAAAAAAGAAATCTGCATCATTGTAGTTTATATCCCACCCAGAAATAATGTACCTGTCCTGGAAGAAACACTATCCTGGACATCTCACATCAAGCATGAAGCAATCATTCTAGGAGACATGAACATTGATTGGCATTCCAAATCCCCAAACTCTGCTACTACCAGTATTACTTTCTATGGATGTACGCAACTTATTACAAGCCCAGCGAGATATAACAAAGACCTCTCACCCCTCTATAGTTTAAGAATAAATTGATGACCACTGATTGCATTCATCTCATGGCCCAAAGAGATAAGGCATGGAACATTTGGAAACAAAACAAGTTTACACAACTAATTACAAGCCCAGCAAGATATAACAAAGACCTCACACCCCATTCCACTCTGCACTGGATCCTAGTATCCCACCCAACTAACTTATCCTCCCCAGTCACACAGTCAATCTCACTTACTGGCCATTTCACAACATATTCCATAAGAGCTAATACCCACCTTCCCAAAACAAGCCCATAAAATCAGTAAGAAATACTAAGAAACTTAACCAACAAATGCTTAAAAACTTACTCCATAAAATAGACTGAACAAACTTAAATCTCCTACTCCTAAATGAGGCAGTATAACACTTCAATATTACCTCCCTGAAAATACTTCATAGTCTTGCCCCTATACAGTTTAAAAGAATAAAAAAAAACATACAACCCCATGGATAATCACTGATTGCATTCAACTCATGTCACAAAAAGACAAAGCAGGGAACACTTGGAAACAAAACAAAACCCCAAACCCGAAAAAATCACCAAGCTTCAAAACCCTCCATAACACCATTACAAAACTGGCAGACAAAAGTAAAAAATCTTATTACTCCAACTTACAGCTACAATATAAACACAATCTCCAAAAAGTCTGGAACTCGATATCTACAGTCCTCAACCCAGGGAAAAACAAAAAGCACACCCCTTACCAAATACCCACCCATCTCAAATAGGAATTTAATAGACACTTCATAAAATATATAGCAGACCTACTAACCACAAACACTAATACAATAAACCCCACCCAAAAATAAACCCAACCTCCAACCACTCAATATCCTTCAAACCAGACCACCCCAATAACCACTCACACAGCCAGCCCAAAGGTCCCCAACTTCCTTCACCTTTCAGCGTCTGCCCACTGCCAAAATAAAAAGTATACTGCTCAAGATTATCTGCTCCCCATCAGCAGATACTCTCCCCACTCAATACCTCAAAGTTGCCACTGACTCAGTTGCTTTTTCAATCAACATCCTTATAAACAGATTTCTCTCAGAATCAACAATCCCTACCATATGGAAACTATCTCATATAACTCCAATACACAACGGATGGCACTCTACAGAAATATCCACCCCCCCCCCATATCAATACTATCTCCCTTATCCAAAATACTGGAAAGGTGTAGCCACCAGCAGCTAGTCAAATGCCTACTCCAAAATAACCTGTTTAGTGAAACTTAGCACAGATTCCAGCCGGGTCATAGTACATCTTTAGCTCTGCAATCCTTTACTGACACCATAAACAGGGCCAGAGACAAAGGATACTTCACATCCTCAGTATTCCTGGACCTCTCAAAAGACTTTGACACAGTCTCCCACCCCCTGCTGCTGAATACCCTGTCTGACTTAGGTTGTACAAGTACCAAGGTACAGTGGTTCCAAAGCTATTTACAGGACTGAAAACAAGCTGCAAAGTGGTCCAACCAACTCTCCCCTTCCTCCTAAACCCTACAGGAGTTCCCCAATGCTCTATCTTAGGGCCACTACTATTTAATATATTCACCAATAACCTACACACCTCCTTTTTCCTAGGAACACTAATTCAATGTGCAGACAATTCACCCTTAGTCTGTACCTCTCACTCTGTCACAGATCTACAAATCAAGAATCAAAAAGCATTCACAACCATTGAAGCATGGCTCACTGATGCCCAACTTTTTCTGAATCCCCATAAAAACAAACTGATACTCTTTCAGCCAACAAAACCACACATAACCCAGACCAATTCAACATATTCTCTGCTGACTATCATAGAAATACTCCAAGAGACTAAACTCTTAGGTGTAATTATTGATAACAATCTCAGTTTTGACCTTCATGTCCAACAAAACATAAAAAGACACACAAAAAATAGGGCACCTCTACAGAAACAAACAATTCTTCACCAAATCATCCAAAATTACAATGGCAAAAACTTTCCTGCTCCCCTCCCTACTCTATGGGTCCTGCATACTCACCAATTTGCAAAACTCCACCATGTCCAAAATGGAACAATGCTATAATAAATTCACAAAACTTGCAACCAATGATAAATACCAAACACACCACTGTAAAACACTGCAAGAATTAGACTGACTTGAACTACCAAACCAACTATCATATATCTAGTTAACCACTATATATGACCTAATCTGTAAACCCATTGCCTGTCCTGCCCTAGCAAACTTTACCAAATACTACAAACCAGGCAGACGACTGAGATCAAAAGACAAAAACCTATTTGAAACATACAAACCCTTCAAAAAAACATGTAGCTCTGTATACGCATACTCGTTTTCCAAAAATGAGTCAATAGCCTTGTAACAATCTATGAATCCAGCAGTCTATCAATTAACTAGGATCTGGATAGTAGGAGTCAGGGCATTTGCCATTTTGAGCAAGTGGCAGCAAGCAAGTGTATCATATGCTACTAGCATGCAAGCACTTAGACCAGACCCTGATTTACCATATAATCACATGAAAAAGAGTAAAGGTAAATCTGCAGTTTTAGTTATGCTCAGTGAAAGATGTTATTGTAGCTTTTTCTATAACCAGCAAATGGGCAATGAAGTAGAAGTCAAGAAATAACTGCTTATCATTAAGAAAAACACAGGGTTTGCAAATTATGGACTAGACTACTTAATAAGAAATAAAACACTACCAGTCTGCTGTCTGTACCACAAATAAACAAAACGTGCAACTATGGAACAGAAAATAAATGTGAACTGTCATTAATAATCAAGAGTTCATCTCACTGATGGCAGGCACCTAGTTTTAGGCTTTCAATGAAACAGAACAAAGCAGATTAAATCACACTAGAAACAAAATTCATGTGCTCTGCCAAAGTATATGTAGAAAACGCAGGTAAGGAAAACTCTGCAAGTCTCACAGTGTTAAAGCCTAAGACATACTTGTATAAACGTCTTATAAATGTTATGAAATGGTCTCTAATTTTGCAAGAAAAAAAACATGAAACTGAAAGAATTCTGAATACTGTTAAACAAATTAGGGAGAGCCAATTTACCACTGAAGTACAATAGCCTAAAAAACAGAATGAGCACTTGACCGACAATAAAATGTATAGATAAAAAAATATATTTTTTTTATGGAACGACATATTTACATCTCTGAGACATAGTGTCCCATGTTAAAACTTTCAGAACATAACTAGCAAACTGCCTTTTCACTGATTATAACCATGCTACAAATTAATGTCAATTTCATCAGATAAAAAATCTTTACAGACTGTCACTAATAGTCACATGGAAATATTGTATCCTATTTTCTCTAAGTGGCCTTAGTACATTGAACATTAATTCAATGATTGTAACTTCTAAGGGAAATGTGGCTCGCATTTAAAGCAATTTTTCATTTCTCATAAGAGAGTAAGTGACTACTGTGATTTATCAATAGCTGAAATTCACTTTGGTTTAGTCTTTTCTGATAATGGACCTGGCAGTGTTTCTGCAGAATGTCATATGGATAAGTATCTGGATGCAGCTATTATATAAAGTGGAAGGAGCTGTTCCAGTAACTTATTCTTGTGATGATCTGGAATCCTTTTCATGAATCCATTCTTTTACTGTTACATCTTTTAAAAACATGAGAAAATGAGTCATCCATAAAAGGTATAATGGGGAATTATTACTACAAAATGAAAACAATTGTTAACACTGCATGTGCCATCCTTTTACAAATGGGAAAAGCAACATTTTTATTCTGAACTGATTAGTAAAACAGATTGAAAGCAAAACTGTTGAGGTTGTCATATTCAATAAATATATTGTATGAAACTAAGATGTGTACTACATTTAATAAAATTCTTTGATATATTCTAATCAAATAGAAAAGAAAGAAAATAAAAATATGTTATCATAACACAGATAAAAAGCATGCCCTAGGAACAGATGTAAATATGCCACAAATGTGTGAGAAATTAAAATAATTGAGAAAAATCTGCCATGTATTTTTAACTCATGGAAGGCTGTCATTCCTTACATGATTAAATGTATGCACCCATGCTCAATTTCCACTAGCCAGCTAAGGACAGAAAAACTTCAACAACAAATATTTCAGTAACTTCTCAGAGCAAGACAAAAACAACATGATGTTTACATATGATATTCTGAACTGCAACTATTGACACATGAGCAGTGTGCTACATGCACTGTGACAAGGTTTACTAGAACTGAATGTCTAATGCAATGTAGAAGGAAGTTAATAAACTGAGTAAATTCATTTTCAGGCATCTTTGGTATTGGAGTGGTGACCTAACTGAGCACAACAAATGTTCATTTTCCAAGGATCCTGACTAATGCTTGTTGGGAATATATACTGTAACGTATGCTCTGAAGAGGCCATGTTTCATATGTCACTTCCTCCATGACACCCAGTACTGATTATGCTGTTTATGTGATATTAATTATATAATATATAAAGTAGAGCAAATGTGTTTAAGTCCTCTATTTTTAATGTATATGGGTCTGATATACCATAACTTCAAAGATAACAGAAATAAAAAAGATAAAACTGCAAGCAAAAATAAAAGTTGCACTTTACTGTAATGAATAGTGTACGATATAATATATAACATGTAATGGTAAAATCCAGTCCCAAGATTGTGGAGTAGTTCTAGTGTCTGTATAAGCAAAGCACACAGTGTCCTACTTTGGTGATTTTCTCTGTCTCTCTCACTCTCTCTCATATATATATATATATATATATATATATATATATATATATATATTTACAATGGCATTTTTAAATAAAAACTAATGGTTTGCAATAAGACAAATGTAAATAAGGAGCTCTCTGAGATCTGGCTACCTTAATTTTTGTTGTATAACATAGGGGTGTTGGGTACATTGCCCCTGCATTTAGAACTGGGTCACTAGCCCTTGGGCAGAAACGATTGGATTTGTTGTTTTACTAAGCTGTATTCCAATAAATGAAAATACCAGTTGCAACTCTGTACAATAAGAATGAAGCTTAAATGAATGAAGATCACAAGACTGGACATTCTCAAGGTTACTGAAATGGAACTCACAATCCTGAAAAAATATTGGAAGCATATATAAAAGTTAATGCAAAAGATGAATTTAGCACAACAAATGAAAACATTTTTTTTTGCAGATGTCAAGTAATATGAGTTTCAACCATGCACCCCCTAATATTAGAGTTATAAAGCAAAGACTGCAAAACCTTTTCTGCTGTACAGAGTTATCCATGCAGATATAACACCTGATGCCTTGCCTCACAGCTGTGCAGACTTAGATTTAGCGTACAGTTATTTGGCAATACAGAAAGTACATAAAGGGTGTAGTAGCTGCTAAAAACATTGTTAATTTTTAGTTTTGGTATATTAAATTAATGTTTGTATTTATTTCTATGTATACTTTCATTGTTATTTCAGGATTCCGAGTTTCATTGTTTAGTAGTTTTCAAGATTTTGGTTGCAGGGTTATGAACTTTAATCATTTATGCTTCAGTTTTATTACTAATAACAGTCAGATACACTGAAGTAGGGTTCACTGAATTTTATTGTTTATATTCTAACATTTCTGATATATCTGAATGTGGAACCAATGGATTATATCAATTTGAGTATGTACAGAAAAATGCCCAAAGGTCAGTAAAAAAAGTGCATCAGAACATTTAATGCACAGTACAGGTACTAGTTTTCATACACAAGACCTGAAAGCTAATGCAGTTTGAGAAACTTGTCTATAAATGGAGAGCTGCAGTGAAAAAAGAAAATGTGATCTGGGGTGGTTGAGCTGAGCATTTTTATTCCCACACAGTTTTGTTCTGCATTTGACCGAGTACCCATAGTAGGACACTTGAGAATTTATATTATCAAATAAAACTATGTGCTTATATGGATTAATATGAAGGTGGATATGAGGAGGCAGACAGAACAGTTTATGTAACTGTACAGGTGATGCTGGTATGCCTTTACTGCAGTGTAGTTGATAATTAGGTCATTGTATAAGATCAAAAATAAAGGGGATTGCACTTTGAAAGTGGACTGAGCACGTTAACAGTTCATGAAGATAGCATAGGCATTGAAGATATCTGCTGATTTTCTTCAAGAGCAGGTGTGCATAACTAGAGGTCGAGGTCATTAATAGTAAATCCAAAATATTTGTATAACTGCTTGCTAATAGCAGTGACACTACCTTGTTTTCTAAATCAGCATTTAAGTTAAAGTGCAGAGGTGATTTAGTTAAGTTTTGTTTTTTTTTTTAATTATAGTGAGTTTACTTGAGGCTAACCAGACTAGCTATTAGGATCACAGAGTTTATGAGCAGAAGGGCTGACAGTTTAGTAATTTGGATGAATTGTATTGCCCTTAGAAGAGAAGATGTTTGGTATGCCGACATTAATAAAATTGTCTTTAGGGACACCAAAAAATATAAAGAGTAGAGAGGAAAGCTTTGTTTAATTTGTGATACCCTTACCCATTGTAATGCACATAATACAAACCAGTTGGTGGTATTGACGAAACGTGATCTGGTATGTATTAAAGGAAGATGACATGGTTAAACTGTCAGCATCTTTTGGCTGCATGATATATTGGCTACAGATGCAGGATTAAAAGAAGAGAATACTAAGTGGTGAGACAGTGCCTGCATCAAACATAATCCAATTGCAAAAAGGCTAGGTCATCATTTATATTGTAACCGATATCCTGGTATGGCATTATATTCTCTAGGGGTATGTATAGTGAGGCTTTTAGAACAGATAGACAGGAAGACAGATATAATATATAAGGAAGATTTAGCCAAAAGTATAGTAGTAGAGTAAGCAGAAATTCAGAAGTGGTTTACCATGATAGCATAGACCACTATGGGTTATACTGGCCTGTAATTGCACCCCCTTTCGGGGCAATACATAGTAATTATAAGGATACATAAAACTACATGATGAATCATTGCTACACGAAGGCCTCCTAATGAAAGTTTGAATGTTTTGTGATTAACACTCCTGCAAGATCACAAAACATCACATATACTCATACACAGACAATAATCAAGGTATGAAAAATCTACAAAAAGTACTTTTTGACGGGGGAAAATCCCCTACAGTCCCCATACCCATGCTACTTATATATGCCATCTCCAAGATTGCTGTATATTGGGAAAAAAGGGAAAAATCCCCTACAATCCCTGTAACCATACCACTTATATATACCAACTCTGAGATTGTTATATCTCAGGGAAAACAGGAAAAATCCCCTGCAGTCCCCATACCCATACCACTTATGTATACCAACTCCAGGATTGCTCTATCTCAGAGAAAGCAGGAAATATCCCCTGCAGTCCACATACCCATACCACTTATGTATACCAACTCCAGGATTGCTCTATCTCAGGGAAACCAGGAAAAATCCCCTGCAGTCCCCATGCCCATACCACTTATATATAGCAACTCTGAGATTGCTATATCTCAGGGAAAGAGGGAAAAATCCTCTACAGTCCCCATACCCATACCACTTATATATACCAACTCTGAGATTGCTATATCTCAGGGAAAGAGGGAAAAATCCCCTACAGTCCCCATACCCATACCACTCATATATACCAACTCTGAGATTGTTATAGCTCAGGAAAAGGGGAAAAATCCCCTACAGTCCCCATAGCCATACCACTCATATATGCCAACACCAAGATTGCTATATCTCAAGGAAAAGATTAATCCTGGGGATACGACAGTCTCAGTCCTTAAATTCAAATCCTAATAATCAGACATTTGCACACACACACACACACACACACACACACACACACACACACACACACATACACACACACACACACACACACACACACACAATCACAAAATTCAGAACTGTGGTAGCCCTACATGAAGTGCTATCAAAACGAGCTATTTTGTGTGTATGTGTGTTCACACAGATTCATGTCAACAGACTGACATCACTTCTGCTGCATGCAATTTTAATGAAAATATTTAGCCAAAACCACTTTCAGTGGTCCTTGTAGCAAGTCATATTTTGCAGGGGTCAAGCCCCATGCACTTCCCTTCCTTCACCCTCTCATACTTAAATACATCTACTATGAGGTCACAAAGTTGTGACAAAATGGGATTTTTCACTATAATTGAAAGTGTTTTTAGTGAAACAGTTTTGTTGAAACACCATTAAGAGAAAATGGTGTTGATACAATGATACACTTCCATGTGTGCACATGCACAAACGTGCATTTATGTAATAACATATTTTAAGTTTGTTTGTGTCTTTTGGCTTTTCCCGGTTAGGGGTCACCACAGTGGAACTCCAGTCCACTAATGATTGGCAGTTGAGTTTTACGTGCCGAGTTACCAGCCCTGATGCACAACCTTCAATGAAGGTATGGCCATTCACACATGTCTCCATGCAGAAGATGCTCTAACTGAGAATCAAACCGGACAGTGTCTTACTGTGAGGCAACAATACTACCGCAGCACCACCACCGCAGGTCATTAATAACATATTTTAAGTATGTTTACAAAATGTAACCACTGAAAGTGCAAAACCATAAGCAACTATAAAAGTAATGGGATTACACACCATTCAGCAAAGGGACTTGTGGGGAGAATTGTAGCACCATAGGATATCATTTTATTGATACTCATATGATTTAAAGAAATACACAATGAAATCACATGAAAGGTGAATTCATTCACAGGTTGCTGCTGATATATAATGCACTCCCAACAAAATCTTTGTGACGCTGGTAATACTATGGTATATGATGTGGTAATAAGTCAGCCTCCATTTTGTGAGATGCTCATGACACATTTGTATTCCTACATCCAACAGAAATGCTGGCAATATGTATCTGCTCTATCTAAATTAATACTACAAGACAAAGTATGCATCAGTAATGTGATGTAAACATGTGTGTTTTTGAACCAAGTCTAAAAATGGAAAGTAACAGTTAACATTCTAGCGAGACACAAAGTTGTCTTGCATATTTTGTGACCTGTTTACAGACAGTCCTTGTAAGTGTGGATGTGGTTTCTTATGTAAGATGTCCTAGTTTTAAAATTAATAGATTTGACTAGTAGGAAATGCAAAGAGCATGCAAAATGTGGTTTCATATATTCATTTTTATGTCTGTACTTTTTTTTTTATTGTCTTTTGATTAGTTTAGTCACACTCAGCATATGGCGTGTGATGATATTCATACTGTGCAGTGGGTCATTTGGCCCAGGCATGGGTAAAATTATCCTACTTATTTTGAAAAGTACAATGGGTTTGTTACAGCTACTGGAACCATCACCACCACCTTAAGGAGAGTAAACACTGAATTATCATCTCATCTGACGGATGTCGTCCCAGAAGTTCAAATCTCTAAAATACTGTGCTAAACTGTTAGCAATGGAATATTAGTCTAATCACATTGTGTGGGCATAACCCACAGCATTCTGAACTTTCCTGCATCAAAGGCAAGTATACTGCCGTTTGATCTACTGACAGTGCCACACTATGCATGAATGTTTTGACATGTTCTTTTCCTGTCTGTATGTGGGTATACATACTCAGTCAACTTCTTGGTTGCCATTTTCCTACTGCATCATACATGGATATGAGATAATATGCACATTAGTCCAGCTGTTGCCTCTTTTCTATCTTTTATTTGACACATTAGTCCTTACATTTTCATCTACTCTGTTTCTCTGCCACCACTATTTATTACTATACTTATATTGTCTATGCTATACTACATCACGAAAGCATAAATGATACATACACACATTTTTTTAAGGTAAGATGCCCGATCCTTAGACCCGAAGGAGTAAATACAACAGATGAACAGTTTAATGTAATCAGTAAATTAGCTTGTTCTGGGGAGTATGAAGGAATTTGGATTATGTGCAGAAAAAACATACAGACATGGGGAGAACTTGCAAACCTTATATGGACAGTGGCTGGAATATATGGCTGAACCCTGGACCTCAGAGCAGTGATCTTTCCACTTTTTTACCCTGCTGGAAGTAAGCATTGCTTAGCATTGTGAAGTATGTGTCTGCTCTTATTCTCAGCATCTTATTCTTTCTAGTAATTTTCTTTCCTTTGTCAAGAAATACTACTTGTATATTCTAGCAGGATTTCATTCTGGACTGCTGACAATTTTATCTGTAAATTATAGATTACTGTGTAAACAATAATGCTCTCCTGGGCAGGAGTTAAATGAAATAATAATGTTTCTAAACATGTTGTGAAGCCTCATATCACAAACAAAGGTCTTCTCTCTACTGGGAGACATATTTTAACTTTAAAACACTTACCTTGGTGTAGAATATTGTATTTAAAAAGGGGCCTTGCATGTGTTTTAGTGAATGGATGGGATTTACTTGTTGTAGGGTGTTCTTTAGTGCATGTATATGAGGGAGAGAGAGGTGTGTGTGTGTGTGTGTGTGTGTGTGTGTGTGTGTGTGTGTGTGTGTGTGTGTGTGTGTGTGTGTGTGTGTGTGTGTCTATATATATTTATTCAAGCATTGTAATGTTAAAGTGCTTTTTTGCAGCTACTATGACAGCCAAAGTAGTAATGTTGTTTATGCTGGTATTTATGACACATTTGAGGTCTTTTATGTTGGTAAAATGTATAGGAAATTAGCAGACCGAATAAAACAGCATTTTGCAGCAATCGGACATACTGATCAAAGGAATGTACTAGGTAAACAAAGTTCACTTTGTAATGGATTTCAAACTTTTAGGTTTATTGTACTGGAACAACTTGATTTCTTTTTAGGTGACAGTGAATCTCTTTTAGAAGTGCAAAATTTGAAATGGCAGCTGCTTCTGAATGCTGAAGCTTCCCCAGGCATTAATGAAAACTTGAGTATTAAATGTGCTTTGCGATGGTACAGGTGAACTCTGCCTACTACATTACACATTTGTTTATCATTGGTGACTGTATTCTTTCATTTTGCTACATTGCATATAGATGATGCTTATTGTCTGTTGTTTTAAAGAGAGGAATAGTCAAGCTTTATTTCATTCCTTGTTTTTATTGATGAAGTTCTTGTATCTATTAAAGAACGAAAGCTGTGAGCACCTATTTAGCTCTTCCAGGTCCTAGAAGTTTGTTAGTTATTTAGTTGTTGTTCTTTGCGGTTATTTAGCATATATGTGTGTGTGTGTGTGTGTGTATATATATATATATATATATATATATATATATATATATATATAGTATGGGCTCCCTTCGGAATCTCAAAATCCTAATCTTGGAATTGGTATATTTAAGTAATGGTGGTGTGGGGGTGCGGAAACATGGAAAAAATTTTTTTTTTTTAATGTTGGGTTTATTACTGATTTTTGACATTCCGATACATTGATCATATATGCTCATAGGTTCATAGGTGTGTACTAGGCTAATGGCCCTGGAGTCTTTACAAAGCTAGCCCATAAGATTACCCTGGCATCATGCCACCCGAGCTTAGTTTCCCGTGCCTTTGTCGAGTAGAGCCACTGGAATGATCCCCGGGGTGAATTTTCTGTTTCCCATCCACTCATCAAGATTTCTCTTGAAGAGGGCCAATAAGCTGCTCTGTTTGACATGTATGGGAAGTCTATTCCATAGCATGGGCAGTCTCTGGGTTATGGATCTGTCTCTCCAGCAAGTTCTGTTGATTGTGGAAATGAAGTTGAGGTCTCTGGAGCATGTGGTATGGAGGGATTGGGATTTCTTTAGCTGCATCATTTCTAACAGAGCTGGGTCAGACATGGCTTTGCAAGTCAAGCAGAGATCACCTCTAAGTAGGCAAAATGAGACAGAGAATAGTTGGAATTTTTTTGAGTCTGTCCATATAAGACAAGCGTTTAAGGCCTAGGATCCTCTTTGTGAGGTATTTTTGCAGCCTCTCCAGTTGTTGCAGGTGTCTAGTGAGGTTCATGCTAAATGGGGCATTGTACTCGATTGGCCTAATGAGGGAAGAGTAGAGGGAGACAATGACCTCTTTCTTCCTGGATGCAAAATTCTTAGTAATGAGATGTGCCACATAGAAAGACTTTCTGACCACAGTTGCAGTGTGGTAGTCAAAAGAGAGTTTGGTGTCAACCTGTGTTCCCAGATCTCATATATTGCCTTCTGTGTTCAGTGGACTACCATCGATGTGGTAATTCATGGGAACTGGGTTTTTCCCAATGGGGATGACAACACATTTTTTTAGCATTGAGCTTAAGCCATGGTTCTGACACCAGTTGTTGGTCTCAATGAGACCTTTCTGTAAAGATGTCAACATCACTTGGGGAGTTAATAATGGCTCCCAACTTGCAATCATCTGCAAACTTCATCAGTCAGAGTCCCTTCGTGTTGTCCTGGATGTCTGAGAAGTAGATACCATATAGGAAAGAACCCATGGTCTTGATCATATGGAATTCGATGTTTCAGAAATTCAAGATTCTAAAGTGAATCCATACAGTATATATAGCTATTTTACTTGCGAGATGCCACTGATTCTAAAGACAACCACAAAGCATTCTATAGCTATGTCAAAAATCTCAATGGCAACACTCAGATCTGCTCTGAGTTACAGCACAATGACACTAAATATATAGAACCAAATGATATTGCCAGAATCCTGGCAGATAGGTTCAGTGCTAACTTTACCCCCTCTCACCCCCTAAAGGGCCCATCTTTATACAGGAAGACTGCAAAGTTCCTGTAATCACGGCTGCACAGGTAAAAACTTCACTCTCCAAAGCCAAGAACACAGCATCCATGGGACCTGACAACATCCCAGGCTGCCTTCTACATGAACTACAGAATGAACTGGCACCCCACCTAAGTACCATGTTCAATCATAGCCTCACCTCAGGCTTTGTGCCCATTGAATGGCGCACTGTGACAGTTATCCCACTCCACAAAGGGGGGGGGGCACAACAGACCCCGGGAACTACTGCCCCATTAGCCTGACGAGCCTCGTCTGCAAGGCCATGAAACGTATCATCATGGAACTCATAAACAAAGACATTGGAGATCCCTAAACCCTGGACCCCACACAGTTTGGGTTTGTAAAAGGCAGATCATGTCTCCTAAACATGATAGACTTCTTTGAAGTAGTCACCAAAGCCATAGATGAGGGTAAGGTGGTTCACACAGCCTATCTAGATCTCTCCAAGGCGTTCGACACCATCCCCCACTCTGGAATTATAGATAAACTCACTAAACTAGGTATAAATCCCTATGTCACAAGATGGGTTGCCAACTGGCTTACTGAAAGAACCCACACTGTGAAAGTAGCAGACTCCAAATCAGACTTCAGACCAGTGACAAGTGGAGTACCACAGGGTTCAGTCCTGGGTCCTCTCCTGTTTGGTATCTACTTCTCTTAAGTACAGGCTAACACAGAAGGTCTTTGGCTAACTAAATTCACAGATGACTGCAAACTAGGAGCCATAATTGAAACTCCTAATTATGTGGACATCCTACAAAAGGGCCTCACTGAGACATATGCCTCGTGTCAAATACATGGTCTCAAGCTCAATGCCAAAAAGTGCATTGTCATCCCCTTTGGTAAAAATTCTGTACCCATGAACTACCACATAGGCGGTAGTCTACTTAACACCAAAAGTGTGATAAGAGACCTTGGGACACAGGTGGACAGTAGTCTCTCCTTTGATAATCACATCGCCAAAGTGGTCAGGAAATCCTTCTACGTGGCACACCTCATTACAAAAGGTTTGTCATCCAGAAAAAAAGAGGTCATTGTTCCTCTCTACTCATCACTCATTAGACCCATTATAGAGTGCAACGCCCCTTTTGGTATGTACATCACAAGACATCTACAACAACTGGAAAGGCAGCAAAAACACCTCACAAAGAGGATTACTGGCCTCAAACAGATTCCTTATGCAGACCGTCTCAAAAAACTCCAGCTTTACTCTGTCGCATATCGCCTACTCAGAGGCAATCTCTGCCTAACATACAAAGCTATGTCAAACCCAGAGCTGTTGGACATGCTCCACTTAAAGAAATCCCAATCCCTCCAAGCTACACACTCTAGGGACCTAAACCTTGTCACCACAATAAACAGAACATGCTGGAGGGATAGATTCCTGTCCCAGGGACTTCCCATACTCTGGAGCAGACTAGCTATCTATGTCAAACAGAGCTCCTCATTAGCACTCTTCAAAAAAAATCTTGATGATTGGATGGGTAATAGGAAATTCACCCCGGGGTTCACTTCTGTGGTTCTGCTTGACAGGGGCACAGGAAAATAATTTTCTTGGGTGGCGAAATCCAGGGTACATTTCTGGCTAGGCCTGTATAGGCCCTAGGGCCAATAGCCTAGTACCTACCTATAAACCTATAAACCTATATTGTCATAGAGGGAACACTATTTCAATCAGTCTTAATCCACACATATGCCTTGCAACACAATGATGGTGTCACATCTTCAAATATGCTCTGGCTTATAGGTGTAGTAAGACTTCCCCTGTGGAGCATGCAGTTGATGCAATAGCCTGTAGCGTGTGTACTTAGGTAAGTATATGTTCAAAACCAGCAGTAACTGAGTAGGATAACTGAGTGTGACTATAGTGCTAGGGATAAACAGCATCCAGAATTATGATGTGCACATGGGAGATGTCTCCTCCATTAGTTCCAGTTTATTTTAGCCGAAACAACTGTTTTCATAACTGCTCTGTGTTAAATTTATGGTAACACCTCACCTGGGCTGCATGTTCTCTAGACTGTGAACTTACATAGGAAGCTGTTCAAATCCAGCAAAGGACAACATAAAGAAAGTATACTGACATGAAACTGTGACACATGCAACAAACTCTGTTTATCCCTTTTAGGTGTAACATAGGCCTTTCAACACATTGAAGATTTTCATGTCATTCAAATATGTGTTCTGTGACTCTTGTGGTGAGAGTTTTCCTGTGGTGCATGTGATTAATACTGACTTCTGTAACATGTATAGTCAGGCATGGGCTCAAATCTGGGAATGCGTAAGTGCAAAACAGTACTGCCAGACAGGAGTGGCTTACCCAACAAATAGTGATATGGTTAAATCACACTTGTGTAAACAGTAAAATCGTTAAATCCTTTAGATCCCTCATAATAATTTTTAGTAGATACATGACCATCAAAAGCCTTTCTTAATCCACACCTTCATGTGTGTGTTTTCTGACACCTATATATTACTATTTCCTGTGGCATATGCAGTTAATACATAGTTATGTGATGCATGATAGGCAGGAGTTTGAATCTGGTAAGTGTCTGTCAGACAATTGGGACAGGAGTGGTTTAGATGAAATTAATGGTGATCGGATCTGAAGAAGGCTTTGATAGCTGAAAGCACTAATCCGTTGTTTGTTGTTTTTTGTCTTGTTGAGATACAGCTCTGAATAAATCGTTGAGATACGTTTTATGGTG
The DNA here is from genome assembly GCF_019279795.1 of Protopterus annectens. Lineage (NCBI taxonomy): Eukaryota > Metazoa > Chordata > Ceratodontiformes > Protopteridae > Protopterus > Protopterus annectens. The sequence goes on from NC_056733.1 coordinate 1,437,603,245, forward strand.
TGGTGCATTGCTCATCTCTTAGTTATTATTAATGGTGATATATCACATTGAGAGGGACAAATTTTATGAGGGCTCCATGTTGCTCCATGTTAGGGGAGCCAAAAACATTCCAAAAACAATACTAATGTAATGCCTTCAAGTGTTTTCTTCATGACACATCACATACACTTCTTTGTGTGGTGTCAATGGTTGATGTACATCTCTCTGAGTTCTGACCTCAGGCATGTCCTCGAGTCTGGCAAGGTTTACCTGCTGTGCATCTCACACAATGATTACCAGAAGTATCTAGTTCCCCCCAAAATAATACTGTGTATTCCTTGACTTTATGGAAACATTTTTATGTAACTTTTCATCTTTTGTTGACAGTATAGGGATTCAAAGGTATTAACAGCTTAATCATCACTTCCTGATGTGTGCTGTTGTCATAAAGAGTGAGAGTACCTGTGTTATGATATTTTCTGTACTTTTGTGCTGTACTGACTTATCAGCATGCCTATAATAATGATAGACAAGTTGTTCACCATTTGGCAGCCAGGCCATTAAATAATCAATGTTATGAGATAGCCATTGTCATTTGTTGTGCTTTGTCAAAACTCAATACAATTAGCCTGTGGAAAGCTGGATTTGCCAAAATCTGTGCAATGGAGTTATTGATATGTGGTCAGAGGAAAGCAGCATTTTTTACAGGTCAGTGTACAGTTGCATGTGAAATGTACTGTAAATATTCAACAATTCACTTACTGGCACACACATTAATGCTTCACCTAGTTGTGATTTATGTCAGTGTACTGACATACAAGTAATAATGTGTTTAACAAGACTCACTTCTGGGATAAATGTCATGTACAACATGATGCTATACTATATTCACATGTACTTTTAGTACATGGAGTGGCAGTTGCAACAGGAAGGACATACATATAGTGAGTGATTACTCTCACAGAAATACATTATACTTAAATAATTATGACATGACAGGTGATACAGTTCCCCTGTAGCTGATGTATTTTATACAGCACTGTTGGAATGTAATGTTGTTTGGGCTAAGTCTTGTATGGGCTACCTCTCCATTTATGGGATCTTTCTATCCCACATACATGCATACATGCATACATACATACATACATACATCATATGCATCGAAATATACTGACATTCCTACACACACACAATCCAATTGTTAACGGAGTGACTGTAACCCAATTTATCTTGATTTATATTCTTGCTGGTATATGTTATATGACCATGCCCCTGATTTATAAGTACATATATTCCACTTCTGTTATAGTTACAAAATAGATAGCAGCACACTATTCTGTTGATGTACTGCTCAAAGTGATAGTTCTGTCTATGTGTCCACAAATCATGATGCGGCCAAATCTGGATGCAATATATAAATACACAAAGGGCTAGATTCAATAAAGCCTACATGACTCTCTAAAACTGTATGTTTTGATTTGTATTCAGTAAGCAAATGTACACAATGTGTAGAGCCGCTCAAACCTGGTAAACATCTTAGCATGCTAATTGTAACATAAGCCATTGAACTGTATGCTAATTAACTAATCCAAGATGGAGGAGATATTTAACAAGTTATGTACACTCAGTGCAGGTTTTGGCCTCAAATTACAAAACCTATTGGAATATAGTGATAGAAGCTACTCTACACAAAAACTGCTGTTGCTCTTTGGCATTTGTATGTGCAACAGGCGCAAGTCTATGCTGCTGTTGCTGCTGCTGATAGACCTCGGCCAAGAAGGGGAAGGGTGTTTAGACCCTGTTTACCTTTCCTTGGTCTGCATGAGGTGGAAACAGTAGAGAACAGGGTAGATAGAGCCACACTGCAGGAACTCTGTAACCTCTGTCATCCTCAACTGAAAGCAAGAGCAAACCGATGGGAACCAATACCCGTGGTAACTAAGCTATGTGTAGCACTTAGAATATTATCTACAGAAACAGGGGACATGCTGGGGATGTTACAGGCATTAGCATCCAGAATCTTACATAATTTCCTGAATGATATGTTACAGTATGACAATGACTACATTCATTTTCTCTGTACCCCCGAAGACAGAGCTACATATATGCAGAATTTCTACCCAATAGCACCCTTCCCTGAAGTCCAGGGTGCCATAGACTGCATGAACATTGAGGTTAAAGCACTACCTGGGGAACATGGAATGGTGTACATAAACAAAAAGGGCTTCCACTCCATTTACTGCCAGGTTATGTGTAATGCTAAGGGACTCATCCTGTATGTGTGTGCTGGCACTCCAGTCAATTACCATAACTCCCATATCTGGCTTAAATCTCAGCTCTACCAGAGATTTTCTAAGGAGGATATCCCACAAGATCATTTACTGGGTGATGCAGGGTATGCAGTTGAATCATGATTGATGACGCCCAGCAGAACTGCAACCCCCCCCCCCCCCCAAACAGCACTATAATGAGGCACACACTCAAACAAGAAATATCATAGTGCATGTGTTAAGGCTGCTGAGGTCATGGTTCTGATTCCCCTGCAGTATGATCCTAGTACTTGTGCTGAAATTTTCACTGCCCATGCTATCCTACGCAATATTTTCCTGAAAAAAACAGCTCCAACAGGAACACCAAGGGAAAAGGATACACATCTCACCACCACTGGCAATGTCACCACAGCCATAAGCAGGAGAGGGCTTAAAGGAGGAATCACCAGCCACTGGGGGGTAAGTAGACATAGGCATGCACAATATGCCCTCACCCTGGCCAAGTGACAACAGCTGGCACACATGTTGATAACCTAAGGGGTACAACTTTCATCCTATGCACAATTGATGCAAGGCAATGATAACAACCTTTATTTACCTATGTAATGGATGTATACTGCTAGCATCACACTGAGTCAAGCCTGAATCAAAACACTTGCAACTGCAGGACTATAAAGGTAAAGGTAAATGGGTAAGAACACAAATGAATGACAGATCCTTGCATACCATTACTTGCTAATTTACCTGTGTCAGTTTTACAGCATTGACATCAATATGTGGCAGGACTGATTTATGTCAATAGATGTCTGTTAGTTATCAACTAATAGGCCTCATGATTCAAAGGTACACACAGTACAAAACTTGTAAGAAAGCAGTACAAACACATATATACTAAACACTCAATCAGCTATGTATCATGTGCATCAGAAAAACACTTATGTATCCTTGAATCAAAAAGATAGAAAATCAAGGTTATGACACAGTTATCTTCATTTGCACTGGATGTTGTCTGGGGTGGGGGGAGCAGGAGGCCAAGGCTGACACAAAAGACAGTGAATGTGTGTAAGTAAGAAAGACAGGTAGGCACATATACCATGGCACATTCATGGTGTTGATTTTTTTCAGTGCTTAGGCAAATGTTCTAAACCAGCATTAAGTGACAGCAAGCATTTATGTCCTTAAATGTTCTGCAAGAAAGACATCTCCCCAAATATACTTCGCATGTATAGAGTGGCAGAGGTGTCCCCCATCAATCGTAGATGATAATAGTTATGGGCAAATACTGACTGAATGACTTCACATAGGTGGAGTTAAACAGCTGTGATAACAGTTCCACTGTGGTGAATATCATTAATAGCCATATTATTATGGGAAGGAGATGTACAGCTTGATGTACAGTCTAGCATAGGGTTTAATTTTGTATGAACATACTGACATCACACTACAACCATTACATCACGTCAATCTTCTCCCTTGATATGTTGCACGAACACATGTCAATGTAGCTTTGGATTTCATGGCAGTAAACATTTATTCTGCCAGCGTCATGGTAAGAATGGTACTTTGGCATATGCATTGAGTCCTGTGGTGTACACAAGTGTGCTCCAGTTCTTAGGTAGTTTGCATATGAGTATACTTAATTACCATCAGTCTAAAATGCTGATATGACATTCATTAACAGGGATACTTTCTTAATTCATACATTTATTTCATTTGTTTGTGACAATATCAGCTCTGGCAAATACAGTGCATTGTTGTGTGGTGTTTGCATCTGTTCTTATCTGTCTGCACAATAACTGTGTCAGGCAGGAATGACTAAAGTAAGGGTATTATGCATGTCACACTCTCCTCCCACAACGTAACACCATACACACCTACATATGGGATGCATTAGCAGTAGAGTATTGAAAAAAAATATGACTAAGGATGCTTTGCATATTTTACTACAGGTATTTTCAATAGTTAAAGGACTTACAAAGATACCACCATCCTGGAAACACACCCTAATATCCCCAGTTTTAAAATGTGACAAGGACTCAACACAATGTTCTTCATACAGACCAATTTCATTATTAAATGTAGATTACAAAATATTCATGGCAATCTATACCTGTAGAATAAACAATTTCTTCCAGTATTGATAAACAATGATCAGACTGGGATTATAATGAACAACACTTATGATAATATCAAGAGAATACTATCAATAATTGATTATACAAATAATGTAAACAAAGAACTAACTTTGGTTAGTCTGGATCAGTAGTGAATTTGATTCAGTTGATTGGGAGTACTTACTGTTAGTACTGGAAGATTGTAATTTTTCAAACAATTTCTTAGAATTAATCAGACTTTTCAATGAAAACTCATTTGCAAGCATTACATTAGGCTCATACACTTCCCAATCAATCAATCATAATTACTAAAGGTATGAAACAGGGTTGTCCCTTGTCCCCATTGCTTTTTGGTCTAGTTATGGAACCTTTTGCAAATTACATAAAATCAAATAAAAACATCAGAGGCATAATAACACATACTGATTTTATCCCCAACATACAATTATTTGTACATGACATCCCATTAACATTCACAGATTGCAATTATTTACTTATCACAGTATTCCAAGCAATATAAACACTCCAGAAGAAAATTGGGACTCAGTTTTAATGAGAATAAGATTAAAATACTACCTGTTAATTACACGATTAATAAAATAGATATATAATTACATACATACATTATGAATGATGGTAAAATCACTTACTTAGGGATAATCCTGTCTGATAATATTAAAGATATAACAATCATTAATTATAATAATAACTTAAATTCCATAAAACAAACTCTTAATAAATGGAATATTTTTTTTCACTATGGAAGAGAGATCCTCCTTAATTAAAATTATTATTCTTCCTAAAATTCTATATATAATACAATCTTTATCCCTCCCACTCTCCAAAAACTATATAAAAAACAGTATAATTCTTAGTTTCTGAGATTTGCATGGTTTTCTAATAAGCCTACATTGGCTTTAAGCCATCACATTGGAGATTAGACATCGGGTGGTATTTGTCTTCCTGGTTTAGAATGATATATTCCTTATCCTCAGTTATTAAGATAATAATTTCTAATGCCAAATGGAAAGATATTCAGGGAGGTATTTGGTATAAATCCAATAATTTAATAAAATCATATCATACTAAAATACCTACAAACACACTTCATTGGTTAGTAAAAGACTATTTTTATAGTAAACAAAAACAAACCAGTTAACTCTTATTATATTAATAGGATAATAACCTCCTTTAAGAATTTAATTTTCAGGAACCCTGAATATAAAACATGGATATCCTTTGCATTTCCAATTGCCTCTACTTAAAATAGTATTAATACATTTAATTTAACAACAATAACCACAGTTAATGGCAAAAAACCTGTTATACTGGTATTGATTACTACACAATGGGAAGTTACAAAATGTTGATCATATCATTAGTAAGTTTGAGTTAAGCAGATATGTGGTTAGAAATTCAAAATTGCAGACAATTTGTTGAACATAATATTAATCTAATGCAATCAATAGATAGAAATTCTTTCCACACATTCATTGATTTACTCATTATTCTATTGCGTCAGAAAATAATTGGAAAAGAACTTCTATCGAAAATAGATACGGTACTTAAGAAATCAACAGTATGTCACATAGAAAGTTATTTTAGACTTGTTAATTATAACTCCCCAAGTGAAAATTATAAAAAACTAATACTCTAATCTTCAAAACAAACTACTTCATCACTAATGTGGAGGATATTCTCTTGGAAGTTCGTACATAGAACTGTTATACCACATAAAGTTGAATTGATGTATAATAAAGACATAGGTTGCTGGAGATATAATCTAAATATAAAAGCTGACTGGCAGCATATGTTTTACAATTGTATAAAACTTAAAACATATTGGGATGATATGAATTCTCTCTTACAGTCTGTTTTAATGATAAATTTTTGCTGACCAACTCTCTTACTTTATTTAATACACCTATTCCCACTTGTGTCATGAAAATAAAATACCCTCTTTTATGGAGTTTCTTAATATTAACAAGAAAAGTCATCACCAAGAACTGGAAGAATCAGACCATCCTACTGTGAAGGAATCTGTACACTCAGCAACTGAAGTTTGTTATCTTGAAGTTATCATGATCAAGACAAGAACATCTGGAATCACCTCTTCATGTAATATATGTCTGAAATTCAAAGAACTGCTGGATAAACAGACTTTAATAGTTAATAGAATAGATAGAACCACCACTGCGGCAAACACACTCAGTCAAAAATAAAGCAATGTGAAATGTGGTCCATAAAACTTATGGAAGACTGAGAGTGAAGCAGAGTAATACAAGCGTAATAAGGGTTTCTAAAGTCCAATAGGTCTCCAAAATCACTTGAAATACTCGATGAAATAAAAGAAATTTTATTCAGACAAGCGCTTTCGCTAAAGGTAGCTTCATCAGGTCTGTTTTAAAAACATATGTGATTTTGGAGACCTATTGGACTTTGGAAACCCTTATTACGCTTGTATTACTCTGCTTCACTCTTAGACTTTAATAGTTAACTAACAACTAATCTTATCACATTTATTTTTCGGTTTAAAATGGTTTGCTTTATAATCAACATCATTGTAAATAGTTATTTCATTTGTTTATTATTATTCTTTTAGATATGTATATTTGTTTTATAACATTCCTATTATATATTAATGTTTTGTTATTAAAATATTCAATAAAAACAATTGAGAAAAAAAGAATATTGAAGTGCATAATTCCCTTCAAGAGTGATTCTCCTCATATGTGTGTTAGGCCTATTTCTGTGGTGTATACAGTTAATACACATGTCAATATTAACAAAGATGGGATAGGTCTGATTCTTTCTAAAGGAGTTTGTTGTTTCTCAGGCATTACTATTTTCCAACATGTTATATTGATAGAATGCATGCTGTGCAACTACCCTATAAAGTATATACTGTCCTAGTGAAGTGCCATCTCAACTGAGCATGTCAATGACATTCATATGTCATGTCATTCCCCTCTCTTACAATGTTAATTTATGTAACTGTCACATCTGATAAAATCATGTCTGCTTTTATTTATCTATATTTACTCAGGAAGTGTGACCACCATTAATTAGTACGGCAGACACATTTGCAGCATAGTTTATATTTGTGACCTAAAACTGCCTGGGTGAGTCTTGCACAGTACTTGTTTACATTCACAGTTCATGACATTTTTATTGGAACTGTGCAGGCACCTTTGCTCTGTCGTGGTATTTCTTGTTATTATCTATACATCTTTTTAGATATTATTTAAGTCTCTGCATAAAGTTTTTTTTTTTGACTCCACATATTTTTAGAAGTAATAATATGCATTCAGGTTCTAACATTCTCACTTCTGAGTATTTGATTTTCACATAAACTAAATAACTAACAAGTGGCATTTTTAACAACAAAGGAAAGTGATCTCCCTAAATAACACATTGCAACAGCTGTGGTGTTTTAACACTTCATGAGATTCACAATATTTTTAAAATGGGCTAGTATTTAGTTCAGTACTGTCTCTTAATCATAATAAGCACTGAATGCAAATTGAATGTAGTCAGCAAATTTTGTTAAAGGTTTCAAGTATAAGCATGTAAGTGTAAGAAACTTGTCATCTTCCTCCACTTGGTCACAGGATATAATTAACCACATTAACAAATTAAATACTTCATTCATGGAAGGCTGAACAAAACGTTTACAATGTGGATCAGCGTTATTTGAAGAGTCTGTGTGGTACAATTCTGCATGGTCCAAAATTGCCTTTAAAGACTTCCTATTCTGGAAAAGTGAAGCTTCCTGATAACTTTGTTTCACAAACACAGTGGCCCAAATTGTCCAACAATCCAAGAGATCCTGGATCAGGGATCTTGTGGCTCATGTTGGGCATTTGGTGCTGTAGAGTCCATGTCTGACTGTGTCTGCATCCACTCTGGGAAAAAGAAAAATATGGAGGTATCTGCTGAAGATCTGCTTTCATGATACAGCTTTGAGTGTGGAATGGGATGCAGTGGTGGTTATCCATCAGGAGTGTGGCAGTACTGGACTGAAAGTGGCTTGGTGTCAGGGGGGGGTTGTATGGTTCTGGCATAGGTTGCAGGCCATATACTATTCCTCCCTGTGAACATCACATGAATGGCTCACGGCCACCATGTTCTGGAGAAGGAGTTGACATGCCACCGTGTGTGAAAAAGTGTGATGCTGGTTATACTTCATATGAATAGGACAAGATTTACGGTGAATCTGCCTATAATTTCCCTTCCTCTCCTGAAAGCATAATGGACAAAATTTATAAGAATGGACCTGTGGAGGGGGCCTTCACTGTGTATGAGGACTTCCTGCTGTATAAATCAGGTGTGTACCAGCATCACACTGGAGAAGCAGTCGGGGGTCCGGCTATTAAGATCTTGGGCTGGGGCATAGAAAACAATACTCCTTATTGGCTGGCTGCTAACTCATGGAATACAGACTGGGGTGATAATGGCTACTTCAAAATCCTCCGTGGGCAGGATCATTGTGGTATTGAGTCTGAGATTCAGGCTGGAATTCAAATAAATGCAGCAGAGCTTTCTAACAGCATCCTCTTTTGAAAAGTACAAGAAGTGTTTTTTAGCAACACAGTCAGAGAGAAAACATTTACTGAAAAATCACTGCTTTTGTTTTAAATTTAAGGACAATTTTTTTAACTGTTATAATTAAAACCAGTTCCAAATCATGCTTGCCTAAGTGCAATTAGGTTTGACATTTTTAATTGTATTAATTTTAGTCTTGTGTTTACATGAAGCTGCTTATAAGAATGATACCTTTTATAACTGACCATAAATTGAGAACCATGTTTTTTTTAATCAGTACATTCTAATTGGGAGACTTCTTTTTGTTCTAATTTGCATGTGAGCTGTATTGTGTATTGTAGTCCCAAAGGCGGGGGGATGAGGGTTCTGCAGTAACTGACTTTACGAGTGATGTCTGCTGGATGAGCTCTTATCACAACAATGTCCAGGACCACAACCCTGTGGTCTACAATGTTAGGGTGTGGACACCACAATCACTGATGGTATAGTGGAAGTATTGCCACTATGGGAGCAGAACCTGGCCCTGCTACATTGGCTAACACTAGAAGATATAGTGGTTCTCCACCTACATGAATGCCTTCACTCCCCCAGCAGATGTTCCATCACAGATACTGCCTAATCCAGTGTGTCATTCATTTTGCCCAAGCAGTCACCCACATGGCTCAGGGAGTCATGCATATCAGAACGCATAACGTTTAGTACTTGAACTATCTCTTCTATGACCCTGGTGGGATGTGCCTGTGCCTCCACTATGGCCCTTCACATATCTCTGGTGAGAACTTATGTCCCACTATCATCAGGAACAGGGTGGACAGTAGGCCTCCTCTGGGCACCTCACCCTCACAATGGCTATGGAGAGAATCAACCAACTCTGAAACTAGAGTAACCACACTACCCTGACCCCCCTCAACTAGTCCAATATCAGAGTATGGCTGGGAATACTAACTATGTTCAAAATACAGGCAGGGAATGTGGGAACCACAATCTCAGTATCAGACTGACCCTCTGCATCTCCACACGTTGCCTTTTCATCACAACCATCCTCATCAAAGGCTAACAATTTTCTGACATCAAGTGGTAAGAGTTCCACAGTGCCACTGTCAGGATCCCTATAATAACAATCAATAAGAACAACAAAGAGAGAAACAGTGAATATAAATGATCAAAGCTCCGTTATATGAAAGGTATATTAAACTCTAATAGATGCTAAATTTATTTATTTATTTATTTTTATTTTACATTTGTTGACTGCGCTAGTCTAGCTGGATATATGTCCATTTTCAGTAGAGGCCCAGGGAGAAAAGCTCCACAGCAGCTGGATACAACTAATATACATAAGTAATGAAAGACATAAGGGGATACTACTCAACAATTGGTTATACATGATAACAAAAAAAAACCCTACGAGTTAGGCTTATTTACATTACATAACAAAAGAAACTGCAGTGAGGGAAGGACATATAACTAGATATATACAATAATAGGTACAAGACAAAATAGACACTTTTGACAACAGAGTTTTGACAACAGAGTTTAAAGCAGAAAACTTAGTTAATAAGAAAAGGTTAGTTGTGACAATAAAAGGTTAGTTGTGACAATAAAATAATATAAATGGTAGTCTCAGTTAGAGAATTACCTTATATACACATACAACAATAAAAATGTATGCTTACCATTTTCAGGTGGTCTTGCAGACTGCAATCCAGAGAGAAAAGATGTCTGATAAATATCACAAGGGAAATGAAACAAGAAAATGAGAACAACCCTATTTACATGCGCAGATTAAGAATCATCTCATTCAAAAATCTACTGACCATTTTATTACCCCAAACATCACCCTCTGTCTCTCTTTCTCTCTCTCTCAGCACCCTTGACAATAATGAGTGAAAAAATTCAAGCTGTCAGCTATCTGTCTGTGTGACATAAGGTGTAAATGAAGTGAGTTTAGAAAAACAGTGCATGAAATGTAGATCATTTTACTGAGGGAAGTCAGAAATAGTGAGTGTGTTGTGGAGGGAAATTCAAGTAATGTCAATGCTGAGTAAAGCTAACTGACAGATATTCCATTTGAAATGATGTCACTATTAACTGTGTGTGAAAATGACAGTATTTCTGTTCTTCTCTGTACCCTTTGTCATTACCATAGCATTAACTAAAGTCCTGATATGGTGAGACAGAATGATAGTAGGAATGTGGCAAGGAGATGTGAGAAAGCCGATTATGTCTGTGTAATGCACTAATAGCTCTGATCATTGCTAGATATACACTTTGAATCACTTCATGTTCCTTCAGTTTTTATACAAAACTATTTTTATTTTTTTTATTGTTGCCTTTTGTATTCGCACACTGCTGTGCAACACACAATCAAGTTTCACCACTTAAGGGAAAAAGTGAAAAATGTAATTTGGCCTGCCTTCAGTGGCACAAACAAGCCTGACAGTGCACAGCCATCAGCACCCTAAATAGTAATGACTACAGAGAATGCACATGACAGATTTGCAACTCTGTGGCACAAAGTGTAAATGAAGTGAACTTAGAATAAGAGGATATGTGATCCAGGTTTGAAATCCTGTTTACAGAAAAGTTTTCAATTATTCACAATATGCATTACATTTTACTTGTTTTAATTTGCAATCGAAATTCATCTGTTGTTTCACAGTATGCAAGCAGGGTTCACTACTGAAGGAAAAAAGTGAAAAAAATGAACTTAGATTGCCATCAGAATTGCAAATGAGCCGGGCATTATTGTGTGACAGACAGCTGTCCAGTAGTAATGAATGCATAAAATGTACCTGTTATCTGCCTGTTTCTGTGGCACAAACTATGAATACATTGACTTTGGATCAAACATAGATTTGCTGTGAGGTTCAAATTGTTAGTAAGGATAATTTTGATAATGATGTCAGCTGCAAGGAAAAAATATATTTTGAAAGATGAATTACACATTCTGTGTTTGTATGACAAATGCTGAGTGTGTTACCTATAGTCCTTGTGACTTGCTGTTACCAATGTGGAATATTACTAAAATAATCTCTACTTCTTTCTAATTACATTTGCTATACATGATGTCAGAAATAGTTTCTAAAGTGTGAGAACACATTTTTAAGAACAGGATGAATGTTGCCATTTCCTGAACCAATCATGAGGTGTAACACAAGTTATGATGTTGCAAACCATGAAAGTAACATTTATATTTAATTTTTACTTTCATTGCAACTTCATAGCATTTAATGCATTGTTGCTGCATTTGTGCTACCTTCTGCAGTGCAAACATGCCTAGCAACAGCCTGTGGATGTCAGCACTTTGGATTGTACTTAATGAATAAACTCCACCTCTCTGATCACTTATACCTTGTGCCACAAAAAGTGAGGTGAGATACATAAGACAGATGTTGCAGGGTTTGAATACAGTTGATTATTAATTTTTACAGAGGAGGCCTAAATAAATATTTACACAATTTTTTTATGTCTGTGTTGTGTAAAACTCAACTATTCTCAGTATTGCTAACAGCATGTGAGCTGTTGTTTGTCCACTTTCATATTATTTGTCATTAACTTCAAGTCCGATAATGTGTTCCACAAAGTAAATTTCTGAAGTTGCAAGGAGATGAGAGAAAGATGAATGCATCACTTGAGTGGACTTCTGGCTCTGGTCATTGGTAAATATAAAGATTGAATTCATTGTACTCCCATATTTTTCTCTGATATGTTTTATTTCTAATGCGATCCACTTGGCAAAGTGCAAATATGGTTCACTGTCTATTGAAAAAATGTCAAACATTTAGTTTGGGCTACCATCTGTAGTGCACACATGGCAATAATGTGCTTTTATCAGCACTCTGGACAGTGCTCAGTGGAGAAATTTCACCTGTCACATACCTATCTCTGTGGCACAAGTTTAAGTGCAGTGAGTTTAGTTAAAGGTCAGAAGTGATTAAGGGTTCGAAAGCAGCTAACCGATACTTTTACAAAGGTTATCAAAATCCCATTTCTCACAACATTTTGGTCAGGAATGTAAAACTAAATAGAAATCAGAAAGATAAACATATTTATTGTAAAAAAAAAATTGGAAATACTCACATAACTAAACTTTTCTGTTTCTCATATATCATTGATTCTTCACATATTTCACAAATAACCTCAAGATGTGTGTACAATTTGTTAACCATAACAATGATAATATTTAACTGTGATAAATATAAACATTCAGGAGCAACCCAGCACAGGACCAAAAGTTCAGCATATATCTATGCACTCAAAATACAGTCTCTAACAGTGACAATATTTGATACGCACTCCAACAGCAGCTAGATAAAATCCAGAGGCAAAGTAAAAATAAAGTCCTTTTATTTCAGACACATGTGAAGGTAAGCGCTTTCACCAAGAGGCTTTGTCAAACCTTTAACAAACAGAGTGTAAAAGCAACTACTACCATATAGCTAGCTGGTAATTAGATAACTGATACCAATCAAGTCAGCACTTCTCTTAAAGTCATAAGCTAAGACAGTCAAATGCATTCAAAATATATCATAATAAGCAAGCATATTAAAACATTGCATCCAGAAGGAAAAAACTCAGAAACAGATAACTAAATAAAACAATTACCATGATTAAAAATATCTACATATTGACATAAAAAATATAGTAAATATATGTCACAAAACATAATTTTAAAACACTGTTGTATTAATCCCATGGTTTACTTAGCTACCAACTTCCTCATTTTCAAGGCAGGTTTCAGGGGAATTTTGTCATTTAACCCTGGACTAGCATGTGCTTTAAACTGAATTATCCATTTAACTTCCATTCTTTCTGTGTGATTCCTGACATCTCCACCCCTGATACTAGAATGATTCATTTGAATCACCAGGAAGCAAAATGTATGCTCTGTCCCTGCTTCAAGAATATGTTTGGATAAGGTATTTGTATTGGAATGAATGCGTATCTGGTATAGATGTTCTCTGATACGATCTTTAAGCCTCCTATCAGTTTTGCCTACATAAAACACTTGGCCTCGTAACCACAACTCTAATAATAGTGGACAATTCAATGTTAGGAATGACAGACTTGTGCATAATTCTATTAGTATTGTACCCAATTCTAACAATCCTAATGTTGTAAAGCATACTCAAAATACAGATATAGTTGGTTAATCTCATGGTGATGGAACAATTAATATGTGTGATAATGAACCTGTTGCTGTTTTAGATGATTCTAGTGCTTTACCTTTGGTAGGAACTGTTAATACTGTTATTGTAGATGTACCTAGTAGTAGTAGTCCATCTACTGCTTCCACTGAATTGAATGTGAATTCTGTACACACTGGCTTACGAGTCAGTGATGAACCAGTAGTTAGACCTAAAGTTGTAGCCTCTACCAGTGGACAGAATCTGAGACATCCACCCCCTTTCCCCATCACCAACTTGTCTCGGAGGGGAAGGAGTCGCTCCATGAGCAGGGGGAGACAGAAAAGGAAGGCATCTGGAGAGGAACAGGTGGGCCCTACTCTAAAGAAAATGTGGGAGAGGCTAACACCAATATAGTTTGGAATATTTCACATAGACGGTTAAATATTGAGGAAGTTGAATTATTAAACAAAGGGTTAACCTATAGTCCCACCACTTATTATAACTTAACAGATACCATCTTGGATACTAAGTTACTTGTACTTAATGTACAATTAAAATTGATGTATAAGAATGTTAATACCAAAAATGTAAATTCATGCTTTTCAAAACCTATCCTATTTAATCCCAATTGCCATCCTTTACTTGATGCTTTTTGTAAGTTGGTTGAAGAAGATGTTTACAGTCTATGTAGACATAGATGTATTACAAAGAGAGGGAATTTAACATACAGTCATAGGAAATCATTAAACAACCTAAGAAATGACAGGAACATTACTATTAGACCTGCAGATAAAGGTGGTCCTACAGTTATTATGGATAGGGTTGCATATGAATCACTTATGCAAGAACTGTTAGCAGAGAGGAACTTTTACATGCCCATTTCACCTCGAGAGGTCAAAGTCCATATACAGAGAGTTTACAACCTTTTGGGAGACCTGAGAGAGAGAGGAGCCATCAGAGAAGAACAATATAATTTTTTCTGGGTAGAACATCCATTACTACCCATTATTCAAGGTCTACCCAAAATACATAAGGACCTCTTACATCCTTCCATGAGACCTATAGTTGCAGGTAGAGGCTGGGTTACTGAACCCATATCGATTTTTATTGAGAAGTCTTTGAGGCCATTAATTAATAATAATTCAACTATACTTAGAGACACAAAACAATTTTTATTAGAATTATATGATAAAATGAAATCAGTAGATGATCATCTTTCATATTTTCTAGTTACACTGGATGTCAAATCATTATTCACGGTTATCCCTAACCGTATAGGTTTGCAGAAAATACAAGTATTTCTCACACGGTACTCTGATTTTACTACATACAAGGTTGCGTTGATATGCACATTATTGAAAATAGTGTTGGAAAATAACCTTTTTGCTTTCAAGGATAACATATATAAGCAGAAGGATGGTGTAGCTATGGGCACATCTTGTGCCAATAGCTACGCCAACCTTGTTATGGCTATGTGGGAAAGAGAACATCTCTTTCTTTTACCCAGATATCAGAAATATGTGATTTTTTATAAACAGATTGTAGATGACCTCTTCTTTTTATGGACAGGTAGTAAGAGAGAACTGTACCTCTTTTATGAAGAAATTAATACCCTTACAGAATACCTAAAGTTTACAATGGAGGAATCAACTAACAGTATTAATTTTTTAGATGTCCATATAGAGAGTTTGAGTAGTGGACAACTCAATACAGGCATTTATAGGAAGTCCTGCTACAGGAATACCCTGTTACATAGACAGAGTATGCATCCTAGGTTTGTCTTTGATAATATTATTAAGGGACAGGCCTTTAGAGCATCCAGGTTAAATCCAACACGAGAAGGGTACAATGAAGAGCTTATGAACTTGAAGGGAAAATTACTACGCAGATCATATAATGCACAAGACATAGATAATATCTATCAGAGTATGGAAGAATATAGAAATGACAGAGCCAGCCCTTATTTTTCTGATTTTGGTAGTAGATGGTATAATGCACCTTCCAGTCCAGTAGTCTTGGGTAATGGGACTAAAACTACACAGAAATTTTCTGTGTTTTATACCTATGATTTTAGAGACATCAGGGGCATTATTTGTAGACACTGGTAAATCCTGATGACTGAACTATTTATCAAAGAAATAGTTAACGAAAACCCCCAATTTCTTTTTAGAAATAAGAAGAACTTGCATAGAATGCTTTGTTATTCTAATGAGCAGATGGTTTCAAGACATCCTAGTAGAATGGGTACATTTTCATGTAACAACTGTAACTACTGTCCCTACATTTTCAAACATAACATGTTTGTACATCCGGAAACAATAAAGGCTGTCTTCTTGATTCCAATGTATTGCAAACAACCACAGAACAAATACTTTGATTCTTCAGATTCTGAAGTCGTCTCCGAATGGAGACGAAAGTGCTCAATCAGTGGATGTATTAGTTATTTTTCGTATATTTTATATGGTGGATTTATCTGGTGGACTATTAAATCTGTTTTTATTTCATCAAAGTATTCGTTCTGTGGTTGTTTGCAATACATTGGAATCAAGAAGACAGCCTTTATTGTTTCCGGAGCTGCATTGTTTTTTGTTTCTTTTTACAGCCTTGGGCATTTGGTTACCAGTATGTTTGTACATCAAGTGACCACACAAAGTTATCAGTTTAACATAGTGGCCAATTGTAATTCAGAACACATTGTTTATTTAGCAATGTGCACACGTTGTCCTGTGTTTTCTGTAGGCAAAACTGATAGGAAGCTTAAAGATCGTATCAGAGAACATCTATACCAGATACGCATTCATTCCAATACAAATGCCTTATCCAAACATATTCTTGAAGCAGGGACAGAGCATACATTTTGCTTCCTGGTGATTCAAATGAATCATTCTAGTATCAGGGGTGGAGATGTCAGGAATCACACAGAAAGAATGGAAGTTAAATGGATAATTCAGTTTAAAGCACATGCTAGTCCAGGGTTAAATGACAAAATTCCCCTGAAACCTGCCTTGAAAAATAGGAAGTTGGTAGCTAAGTAAACCATGGGATTAATACACCAGTGTTTTAAAATTATGTTTTGTGACATATATTTACAATATTTTTTATGTCAATATGTACATATTTTTAATCATGGTAATTGTTTTATTTAGTTATCTGTTTTTGAGTTTTTTCTTTATGGATGCAATGTTTTAATATACTTGCTTATTATGATATATTTTGAATGCATTTGACTGTCTTAGCTTATGACTTTAAGAGAAGTGCTGACTTGATTGGTATCAATTATCTAATTACCAGCTAGCTATATAGTAACAGTTGCTTTTACACTCTGTTTGTTAAAGGTCTGACAAAGCCTCTTGGCGAAAGTGCTTACCTTCACATATGTCTAGAATGAAATGATTTTATTTTTACTTTGCCTCTGGATTTTATCTAGCTGCTGTTGGAGTACGTATCGAATATTGTCAATGTTAGAGACTGTATTTTGAGTGCATAGATATATGCTGAACTTTTGGTCCTGTGCTGGGTTGCTCCTGAACCTTTATATTTATCTCAGTTATTCTGCACTTTTTTGGCTATGGAGCATGTTTCCCTTGGTGGGTAACGTGTTCATTTTTAGTTTAATGATAATATTTAATTTAAAATCGACTTGGATATGTATGATGGGCACATTAGTTTTGCGGTAATCATCACAACTCATCACATATCCTAACTATGTGTTTAAGACAGTATATCTTGAGAAACATGTATGTAACATACCCCAACATGTACTGATCAGGTTATGCAACTCCATCCATCTGAAATGTTTTCAAAAATAAATGCTGCCTTTTACCTAGGAATACATTCACAGGACTACTTCAAATCATACACATACAGGGTTCTTTGAAGTATGTCTCCATTCATTCTGAAATTAGTGTATCTGTAATTACCATGGTTAAAAAGAAGTTTTCCTGTGGCATTGACAATTAGTAAGCTAAGTTTCAAATTTTGCATTCATTATCCTATGGGATTGATTTCCAGATGGTTCATAGGTTCATAGGTAGATACTAGGCTATCTGCCCTAGGGCATTTATAAGCCTAGCCAGAGTGTATTTGGCTTCCGCCTCCCTATTAGATTAGCCAACTGTGCCTCTGTAAAGTAGGTCACAGAAGGTGCCCTTTTAAGATTAGTTTACTGTGCCTCTGTCTAGCAGGGACACAGGAGAGATCCCAGGGGTGAATTTGCGATTTCCCATCCACGTGTCCAAATTTCGCTTGAAGAGGGTCAGTGAGGGGCTATGTCTAACATGAATTGGGATTCTATTCCAGAGTGAGGGGAGCTTCTGGGATATAAATCTGTCCCTCCAGCATGTCCTATTTATTTTTGTGCTGAGGTTTAGGTCCCTGGAGTGTGTAGCTCTAAGGGACTTGGATTTTTTGAGGTGGAGCATGTCCATTAATTCTGGGTTTGACATGGCTTTGTACGTCAGGCATAGATCACCTCTGAGTAGGCGGTAAGCAACTGAGTAGAGCTGGAGTTTCTTTAGTCGAGCTGCATAGGACATCTGTTTGTAGCCCATGATCCTCTTGGTGAGGTACTTTTGGGGTCTCTCCAGTTGCTGCAGGTGTCGGGTAAGGTACATCCCAAAAGGGGCATTGTATTCAATTATGGGCCTGATGAGTGATGAGTAGAGGGGCACAATGACTTCTCTTGATCTAGATGCGAACCCTTTTTGTGATAAGGTGGGCTATATAGAAGGTCTTTCTAACCACTTTGGCAACGTGATTATCAAAGGAGAGATTACTATCTACGTTGGTCCCCAAATCTCTAATTACTTCTTCCGTACTTAATGGATTACCACCTATGTGGTAATTTGTGGGCACCTTGTTTTTCCCAAAGGGGATGACTATGCACTTTTTAGCATTTAGCTTGAGGCCGTGGCTCTGGCACCAAGCATCCGTCTCTGTGAGACCCTTTTGGAGGATGCTTGTGTCAGCTGGAGATTCGATTATGGCTCCCAGTTTGCAGTCATCTGCGAACTTTGTCAACCATAATCCCCCCGTGTTAGCCTGAACCTCAGAGAAGTGTATACCAAACAAGAGAGGTCCCAGAACTGAGCCCTGTGGGATGCCACTTTTAACTGGTTTGGATTCGGACATGGCATCTGTGATTCTGACCATGTGGGTTCTATTTCTGAGCCAGTTTGCAACCCATCTTGTGAAATAGGGGTTGATATTTAAGCTGGTAAGCTTATTTATGACGCCCAAGTGGGGTATTGTGTCAAAGGCTTTTGCGAGGTCCAAGTAGGCTGTGTGGACTACCTTGCCCTCATCTATGGCTTTGGTAACTGTTTCAAAGAAATCAACTAGGTTTAAGAGGCAAGATCTGCCCTTAACAAAGCTGAATTGGGTAGGGTCCAGTGTCTGGAGGCTCCCAATGTCTTTGTATATGAGTTCCATGATAATACGCTCCATAGCTTTACAGACCAGACTAGTCAGGCTTATGGGGCGATAGTTTCCGGGGTCCATTGTGGCGCCACCTTTGTGGAGTGGGATCACTGTAGCTGTATGCCATTCTTTGGGTACATATCCTGTAGTAAGGCTAAGTTTGAACAGTGACTTAATGTGAGGGTTCAGTTCTTCTTGGAACTCATGTAAGACATAGCCTGGGACACCGTCCGGTCCCATAGATGCTGTGTTTTTTGCTTTGGAGAGGGCAGCTTTCACCTGTGCATCTGTGATGTCAGGGAGGTTACATTCAGTTGTGATAGGCGTTTTCTCCTTTGGGGGGGAAGGGGGGGAGAAGTTTGCGCTGAATCTGTCTGCCAGGATGTTGGCTATGTCTGTAGGTTCAGTATATTTTGTACCGTTATGCAACAATTCAGAGCATATCTGGGAGTTTCCACCCATGTTTCTGACATAACTAAAGAAGGCCTTGTGATTATCTTTAGTGTCTAGGGCAATTTTTCTTTCAAAACTGGCCTTTGATGATTTTATGAGGGATCGAAGTTTCTTGCTAATACTGATCAGAGATGCCTTCACTTTTTGGGATTTTTCTCTGTCATGTAGTAGCTTCCTCCTTCTGTTGTATAGCGTATTTATGGCCAGGGTCCACCAGACCGGTCTCCTGTTTTTGGAGGAGTGAGTCTTGGTTTTATTTGGGATAGCACAATCCATGCATTCCTGCAGGTACTCATAGAATGCATTTGTAAAGGATTCTGCGGATTGGGCTGTATTATCCTCTGGCCCAGGGGCTTTGAATGAATCCACCTCAGTCTTGAGAAGTGCAAAGTTGGCTTTGGAGAAATTCTTTACAGTGATTTCCTTGGCTGGGGGTGGGTACGGGATATGGATGTCCAGGGAAATTTGTTTATGGTCTGATCTTACCAAGGAGGGGTTTACCTCTGGTGTGGAACATAGAGTCCCCATGTTGGTGACGACCAGGTCCAATATGTTGTTCCCTCTTGTGGGAGTGGTGACCAGTTGTTCCATTGCGTTAGAGTTTATAAATTCAAGGAACCGTTGAGCGAGGGTGTTTGGGCTTGAGTAGTTTTCCCAGTCAATATTTGGGTAGTTGAAGTCACCCAATAACATAGTGTTTGGAGAGACCTTCATATTCTCCAGTGTTCTCAGGAATGCCAAGTGGGGTTCCTGTAATAGGGAGGGTGTTCTGTAGCAGGCTACAAACTGAAAGGCAGTTTTGCCCGCTGTTAGTTGCACATGGATGGTTTCCGATGCTTCGTGCAGTGCCACTAACCTGGAGGTGTAGGTATCTTTGATGAATATAGATACTCCCCCTCCTTTTGTGCTTCGGTCCGAGTTTTGGGGCCGAAACATATGGTATGAGTTATAACCTGGTAGTGCTGGGGTGCTCTCAGGAGCCTTGAACCAGGTTTCGGTTACTGCACAGACATCGATTTTCTCCATACTGAGGAGAGTCTCGAGTGCGTGCATCTTGAGGTTTAGACTTCTGGCATTGAGTAGCATTACCTTTAGTTTTTTTATCTTTGGGTTGTCTATGGAGGTGGGTTTGTCCTTTGAGCCTTGCCTAAAAAAGGCACTATGGGGGTGGCAAGAGCCTTGGCCAGTATATGAAAGCCTAAGGGTGACAGGTGCAAGCCGTCCCTAGCGAAGCAATGTGGCTTGTCGAGCATGTCATCCCAGGCTGACAGACACTGGATCTCCTTTGAATGACACCAATACTTTAGCCAATTGTTGAAACTGTTCATTTTGTCTTTATACTGTGGCATCATTCTTGGTGAGGACAAGATGCTACTCAAGGTCAGGGACATACCAGCCTGGGCTACATGGTCAGAGAGCTCCTCTATGTCTCTTTTCATGTAGTCCAGGGAGGTACGTCTCAGGTCATTCACACCAGCATGGACAATGACAGAGTCATACTTGTACTTGCTTTGGAGTGACCTGAGTGCTTGCGTTATGTGGCGGATCCTGGCACCTGACAGGCAGCTTACAGTGACCTTCTCCTTGTTCAGTCTGGTGAGTGGGACGTCAGTGTGCTGGACAATAGAGTCCCCTATAACAAGTGTATTTGGTGTGTTGTTTGGCCTTATGGGCTGTGACTGTGAGGCACACTGATTTTGTAAGATATGTTTTTTGTGGGTATTGTTGAGGGGTGGCTGTTGCTTGAATATCTGCTTAGGAGGTCTTTGCTGTTTAGGCAGATTTTTATTTAGAGCCTCCGAGTATGTTTTTGTGTGTTTATGTGTTGGGTATGCAGATGCAATAGGTCTGTGTGAGACTGGATTTGTGGTGTGGGTGGTTACCTTTTCCTCCTGACTGACTGTGCCAGTCTTGGGTTGGGAGAGCTTTGCCTCCAGTTTGGCTGTGTAACTGCATCTCTCACATGTATTAGAGTTTGTTGGAAGGAGGAGAGGGTTGTCTGTGTACATAAGGCAATTGTAACATTGCCTCAAAATTCCCAGATTCACCAGCTGGACTGGAGAGTAACCTTGAAACTGACCCTCGGACATACCAGATTAGGGAAGGGAACTGATTTTTCACTTGATCAGGAAGGACCAATCGGGAGTCTAATACTTATGAGAAGTCAAGGAGGGTGTAGTGCTTTAGTTAGTTAGTGTTTCCTTATAAGAGCTGAGCAAGTGCAGGGCTTTAGAAAGAGAATAGAGTGATTACTTTGAGAGTTTGAACAGTTCTAAGCGAAAAAGTGAAGAGCAGACTTTGTGGAGCCTGGAGTAGTTTAAACCTGTTTAGGCAGCGCTGCCCAACGCTGCTCAGTGCGCAAAACCATGCAAAAAGAGAGTTGTAGGGTTTTAAGAAAGAGATCAAGGAGTTTAGAACTGACCCAAAATGGCAAATAAAACTACAGCTTCTAGGTAGCAACCACTCCTCCAGGGACAGGCAGGCTGTTCAGTGTTAACCACTCTCACTGGTGAACACAGAGACTTCCCTTTAGCCCAAGCAAGCACTGGCCTTCTAGAAACTTCCAAACAGTTCAGAACAGCAAATCTGTAACTAAACTTTCTTAACTTTCAGAAAGTGGGAAAAAAGCAAGATTTTTTTTTTTTTTTTTTCTTTTTGTTCATTCCAAAGACATGCATCTGGAGCATTTCTCCCCGGGCCTCCGCTGAAAACAGGCTCTGTGGAACCTAGTCGGACTTTCTCGGTCAACAAATGATAAATAAATAAAATAAAATTGTTTTGGTTTAAAGGTAGCAGAGATACACAAGCAGCAAAATAATCACAACAGTGCAATAATTGACCCCACACTTGAGTGCTAGGCCAAAATCAGGTAAAATGCAGTTTTTAGAGAAAAACACGATTTTAAATTAAGTGCAACACAGGAAATGCAGTAAACAGGCTCTAGATGTGTTACAAGTACTGTTACTGTTACAGATATAAACTTTAGCAAGCTGGAAAATGCCAAAAAGTAGGCGGCAAAGCAGTCAAACTTAACAAAAAATCAGAAGAAAATACTTAAACTCACAAAAGTGGCTCTTTTTCTTCTCTCAGTGTTTTCTCCTCTTGGTAGGTGGTTCAGCAACAACTAGCAAGCCTGAAAAGACCCCAAAACCATGAGGCAGCCTGGTTTTAAGAGAGAGAGAGAGAGAGATCAAGGAGTTTAGAATTGACCCAAAATGGCCAATAAAACTACAGCTTCTAGGTAGTAACCACTCCTCCAGGGACAGGCAGGCTGTTCAGTGTCAACCACTCCCACTGGTGAACACAGAGACTTCCCTTTAGCCCAAGCAAGCACTGGCCTTCTAGAAACTTCCAAACAGTTCAGAACAGCAAATCTGTAACTGAACTTTCTTAACTTTCAGAAAGTGGGAAAAAAGCAAGATTTTTTTTTTCTTTTTGTTTTGGTTTAAAGGTAGCAGAGATACACAAGCAGCAAAATAATCACAACAGTGCAATAAATGACCCCACACTTGAGTGCTAGGCCAAACTCAGGTAAAATGCAGTTTTTAGAGGAAAAAACGATTTTAAATTAAGTGCAACACAGGAAATGCACTAAACAGGCTCTAGATGTGTTCCAAGTACTGTTACTGTTACAGATATAAACTTTAGCAAGCCGGAAAATGCCAAAAAGTAGGCGGCAAAGCAGTAAAACTTAACAAAAAATCAGAAGAAAATACTTAAAATCACAAAAGTGGCTCCTTTTCTTCTCTCAGCATTTTCTCCTCTTGGTAGGTGCTTCAGCAACAACTAGCAAGCCTGAAAAGATGCCAAAACCACGAGGCAGCCTGGTTTTAAGAGAGAGAGATCAAGGAGTTTAGAATTGACCCAAAATGGCCATTAAAACTACAGCTTCTAGGTAGTAACCACTCCTCCAGGGAAAGGCAGGCTGTTCAGTGTTAACCACTCCCACTGGTGAACACAGAGACTTCCCTTTAGCCCAAGCAAGCACTGGCCTTCTAGAAACTTCCAAACAGTTTTAGCAGTATGTTAGCCCAGCATCAAAATATGTCACGATTTGATGGGGCATGGCCAGGATGGCAATCTGAAAGCAGCATAAACTTTCTGTTCTGTTTCATTTCATTATTCTTGACAGGATTTCTTTGTAATTTTTATAAATTATCACTTAAAAAGTTCTGAGTCTCACAAGTGGAAACTAACAAGATCATTTTGGTGTAAAATCAAATGATATTTCCTATATAATCCTGTCAAACTTAAATAGGAAAACATAAGGAGAATATCTCTGAAGGAAGATGAACCATTCTAAGACTGATCAATAAGACACTACAACGAAGAAAGATCTGCAGTCTATCCTTTCAAATATTCAAGACTTGGTTCTCAAAACAGACAAACTGGACTATAAAGTAGACAAAATAAAAGAAGACTGCACCAAACTGAACTAATGAACAATGTCCTTAAACAACAAAAAATCCAGATAGCAGCAATAGAAGACTCTATTTCTGACATTGACTCTAGGTTATCTGAGGGAGAACAAAATATTGAATTCTCACTACAACAAAATAGAAAACCTATTGAGAAAATAAATCATCTGGAAAATAGAGCCAGAAGAAATAACATGAAAATCTATAGGGTCCCCGAAAAAATAGAAGGGGAAATATGGTGAGCTTTCTATATTCATTGATTTCTAAAATATTAACCCAACCAGAAGCTCTATCTTTCAGTATAGAAAGAGCACACAGATCTTTGGCTTCACTTCTTTCAAGCAGTAAACTTATCCATCCAAGATCCATCATTGTAAAGCTTTTTTTTTTTTTTAGTCAAGATAAATACTTTTCCCTGAAAACTGCCTGGTCTCTTTCAACTCTAAAATTAGGAGACTCACAAATCAGGTTTGATAATGACTTTTCTTCTATTGTAGTATTGAAACAAAGAGCCTGCATTCCCCTTTTAAAATCCAGGAAAAAAGCTGACATCAAAACCACCTGATTTTCCCTGCTAAATTAAGATTCTTTTTTATCAGAAGGAAAAAAAAAACCATTTAATATTATGTAAGAAGCTACCGCTTTGATTAAAAAAACGTATTACTTTGAGTTGAAGAAATATATTCCAGCATCAATTTAAAAAGAAAAGCATCAAAAAGTGACTGGTCTGTCAAAGAAAAATAAAGAAACCTAGAGGCAAAAATAATCTGCGAGTTTCCTTATTCCTTTGTATTACATCAATGAAATAACTTATTGTCTGTCCAAGATAAATTAAATAAGATAATACTTTTTATTCTCCTTTAAGTTAAATATTATTTTACCCTCAGCTTCTCGGTCACTTTAGAATACATAATTATCTAAAAGAGAAGCTTAGCAATCTTATGTAATATTACAGTAAATGTATTTTGGATCTAATAAATCATAATAGTTAAGCAGTACAGTTGTCCACATTTACACAGACGCTCTATACCCCCTCCAAATAACTATAACTGTACATTAGTATACGCTCAAATACTGCGCTTGATATAAAAGAGAGAGAGAGATGATTTTTAAATGCTGTGCTTTTACATATATAAATGGTTATCCTTTTCTCTTTCAACAAAGAATGTAGCCATGCAAATTATGTTTTTAACTGTTTTCAAACTTTAGACTGGAAAATGCTGAAAAACAGCTTTCTGGTTCATTTGCAGCTTTTGTAATGCATCCACAAGCTTTCTGAATTTAAAAACATTATATTTACAGTTTAAATACCCACTGACTTACTTTTGAAGCTTTTTAGAGCTTTTTGAAGTCAGCTTGACTTTCTGGATGTTCTGAATGCCTCCACCTTCATGAAGAAACATTTATGAGTAAATTTAGGAAGTAATCTGTTATTGTTGAACTGTAACCTGCATGTTTAACAAAGAAGAAAAAAAAAACAGATTTAAAAATGGACTTTTGAATGTTTTTCTTTTTTTTGTTGTTTTTTTTTTTTTTTTGATTTACAGTCTTCAGTGTACTTGAAATTAAAATGTAAGTAAGCATTATTTATAAAAGTAATGATTTAATACTTATATTTCATTTTAAAAAAATTCCATGTCCATGTTTACTTTTAACAGTGAAGAGGAAAGTTTCAGTGTTGCACTTCAACACTTCTCAAAGCTGAGCAACATGCTGCTCACTTAAGCTATGTTATATTATCTGTTATTTAGCTTTTACGCTAGGAATGAATAATAAGAATAGAGATTAACCCAATATTATAGATTATTAGTTATTACTGCTTATATTCTGAGTTGATTTATTAATAAGTATCTTCCTTCTTTTCCTGTTTAATCTGTCTAACACATTTCCTCAATCTTTTTTTTTCTGACAGCAGTTACAGAAATTAGCCAGTAGATGTCATGGGTGGGTTGGTTGGTTGGTTGGTTGGTTGGTTGGTTGGTTGGTTGGTTGGTGGCTTGTATGGGAACCATAGTAAGCCAGGAATAATGTATTCCATGCTAAATGTTTTTGAACTGTTTGTTTTTATTGTATCTAAATTAAATAGCATTCTTTTCTCCACGATGAATCCTATTATCATTTTCATTAGAATCTGCATAGAACAACATTATAAAATGTCATTAACACAACTCATTTTAATTAATGCCAGCATACAAGTGTCTCTGCTTAAATGTTAATGGATTAAATAACCCTATGAAGAGAAGTAGCATAAATATTTAGCCTTGCATATGGTTGATATTATATTTTTTCAAGAAACCCACTTATTGTCAGAGGACTTAAATAAATTATTGTTAAAATACTATTCAGTATTGGTTAGCTTATTGTTTAAATATAAAAGAAGAGATATCCTTATTCTATGGAAAAAATGTAGGTATACCTGAAAGTGTAGATTCATATTCAGATAAGGATGGTATGCTTGGGATGGTAGTAACAAAACTGGGAAAAAAGTTTTTATACACTTATAAATGGATTTTGGATACCTGGCACTGGCACAAAAACTATAAAGAAATATTTAGATATCATAACTCTGCACTCCAGGGGGAAGATATTTTTAGCTGGTGATTTTAAATGTATGCTATCTCATAATGATACCACAAACACTAAATCTTTTTAAATTTCTTCAACAGCTAAACATTTAAATAATTATATAAATGCAAGAAATTTGAAGGATTTTGTTAGAAATTAAATCAGCTTCTTCATTAAAATTCATCCACTGCTCCTATAGATTTAGTACACAGACTAATATAGATAAAGTTTTGGTAACCATTTAATTATTCTCTAAAATAGATGAAGTATTGATTGTTTCATGCCCCTTATCAGATCATAACACCATTACTTTTAAAATAGATTTTAGCCCTGACAATCTGAACTTTTACCAAAAAATCCCAACATACATAATTGAAGTAAAAGGCTTTCAAGAATGGGTTTTAAAGGAAACTAACCAACTTGTTGAACTAAATAATAATGACGAGGTCACATATATGATCTTATGGGATACATTACGTGTTGTTCTTTGTGGTAAAGTTAAAAACTGACACTTATCCAAGAGAAAGAAATGGGATAAGAAGTTAATAGATATACAAGAAAAAATTGATAAACTAAATGTAAATCTCAAATATAGTTATAAAAATTGCACTTTCTAACATTAAAAAGTTAAAGACTACCAAGATATCCTCCAACACAAAATCTCTATTAAGCTAGAAAAAAAATCAGAATACATTAATACCCGTTAAGTCCTAAAGGTATTTAAATGAGAAAAAAAATCACATCAAAGAAATTATATAGTGAGATAATAATAAAACAATCAAAGCCTCAAATTTAAATCACATACTAAATTGTTTCAAAAACACTATGATAGTATTAATAGTTCTAAGTTGAATATAGTTCTAAGTTGAATATAAGTAACACCATGATTATTGAGAGCTTTATAAAAGAAAACATTTAAAAATAGCAAAAGAACACATTAGTAAAATAGACAAATCTTTAAGCTTTAAAGAATTAAAAGACCAAATTAAAAATCTGAAGACCAACAAAACACCAGGACTAGATGGAATAATCCCTGAGTAATATAAACTTCTTCCTGATACGACACTAAAAAATCTTCTTTCCACTTTCCATGAAGTTAAAACTATATCTAATATACCACCTTTATGAAAATATTCCCTAGTTTCTTTTATCTTAAAATAGACAAAGATTCCACATCGTGTTCATCTTACAGACCAATATCTCTCTTGAATATAGACTACAAGAAATATATGTCTATTCTGGCAAGAAGACTGAATACCATAATTTCTGAGCTAACACATGAAGATCAAGAAGGATTCATTAGTAATAGGAAAGGGCATGATACTATTATAAGGCTTTTTTTTTCTTAATAGGCATTGCTAATAAAAAGAAGAATTAATTATCTTTAATAAGTCTTGACATGGCTATAGCATTTGATTCTATAAATTGTTCCTATTTATTCAAACTACTGCATCTTTACAATTTTCCCCAGAATTCATAGTATTAATCAAAAAGCTCTACAAAATGCAATTTTTTGTGTAAAGATTGGTTCCTTTATTTCTAGCTCATTTAAGGGGTTAAAAAATACAAAAACAAAGTTTCACCTTGTTTTCTTTATTCTTTGCTCTAGCCATAAAACCATTTGCTAATTATGCAAGAAATAAAAACATACAAAGCTATAATTTAAGTGACAAACTCCCTCCCAAATTTCAATTATTTTCTGATGATTTATTAATGATACATGGTGCTATTGAGACATCATTGGAGCACTTAGTTAATGCTATGAATTTGTTTGAGAAAGTGTCAGGTTTAAAATTCAATCATAATAAAACCAAAACACTTCTGATAAATAAACATGTATCAGCAAAGCTAATCTCATGTAAGAATTTTAATTGGGACAATATGCATTGTAATTACTTAGGAGTTTTCATCAACTCCATTTTCAAGCAATCAATATCAGTTAATTATCACCACCTAATCAATATAACAATGAAGTCAGTAGAAAATCTATGCAGATTTTTTTTTTTATTTTTGAAGATGGACTATCCCTAATCAAAGTGATCATATTACCTAAAATTATTTTCATCAGTTAATCATTAATTCCCCCCAAAGAAACAATAAAAAAGTATATTTTACTCAAATTCCTATGGTATCCAAAAAAGCCCAAATCTCCTTACACTGGCATACAACTAGTTGGGAAGAGGCAGATACTGATCTTCAAAAAAAAAAAAAAACATAATATAAAATGTTGGAGATGTGATTCAACTCCAGATGCTGACTGGTTACAAATAGTCATTAAATGTAAAATGGTAACATATTTTTGGACTGATTTTAGATATTTTTCTAAGCATTGTGGAATGATAACTGCATAATTACAGATTATCTTATTCTATTTAATGTTCAAATTCCAGAAGTCCTACCAGTATACCAAATATCTCTTCTATGGTCAATTTTGCCAATAGCAAGGAAAATCATTGCAATAGATTGGAAGTCTAAGTCTACTATCTCATTTTTACCCATTTAGCTAAAGAAGTTTGTAATAAAGAAATGTTTACCATAAAAATGAGAACTAATAATGCAACACAGCAATTAATTGCTTGGCAGAAACTGTATAAGTTATTAGAGAAGTGTTAACTGTTTGTATTCTTTGTTATGGACATTGCATATAGTTCATTTCTGTTGTATTTGTAAATAGTTTGATTGGTTTTTGGATTTGTAAAATCAAATAAAACTTTTTGGGAGAAAAAAAATCTGTCACAATTTGCCATATTTATCCATCCAAACACCAAGGATTACAAGACAAGCCATTATGCACTTCAATGTTGAACATTGGAACATGTGTCAATAGGCTGAGCACCATATATGACAAATATCACTGTCATGTTTCATACATTTATTGCTATTTGGTGGAAGCACTGCCAATTTGTCTGCCAAAGAATCCATATGCTTGCAATTGTGCAAATGCAGTTTTGGGCAAGGCTGTGCATCCTTATGCGCAACCGTTTACTCATAAGAACTGAACTGGTGTCAGTTCAGACATATATTGTAAGCTTGACTTCTTTAGACATGGCTGGTGATGGAGAGAATGGTGTTAACTTTAGAGTACAAATGTGGAATGGTGTGAAGGTTGCAGCAGGGTGATTACACCATGGCACGATATAAGGCTCAGGCTTGGAAGTTTGGCCACAGCTATCTCCAGTGCAACTGCCATTCCATGCAATAGGGAGCAAAGTTGTCACCTCTGTATTGACCTGAAAAAGCTCAAACAAGTCCTCCTAAGCTAATGGGAGAATGCATGTAAGACTGCAGGCACTACTCAGTTCTGTAAGTATACTGAGCCATCAACAGTCAATGATATAGCATGCATTAGACAGCCAAAACATTTATTCATTAATTATGCTTCCATATGTGTTCTTTTCCTTTCCCTACTGTACAGCTGTGGAGGAACTAGCAGCAAACCATGAGGCACACCAAGAAGAAGAGACTAACTCACCTCAGAGAGGCATGGGGTAAGTATTCCTCAGGTCCAAATGCATGCTAGATAAGTTCTTTCATTCCCTTACTCACTATCATCTAAAGCAGGCATACCTGAACCTTGATATTAAGCATGCATGTCTTTTACAATAGCTCTTGATGCTTGTATTAGGTAATGAGAATACCAACTTAACTGTCTGTGTGTGTGGGCAGGGGTCAATGCCTAGAATCAACATTTAGGTTTTATTACAGGATAGTATTTCTAAAATATTAACAGCAACACTGAATGTCAGGAACAATCCAATTATGGTAAGTGCAATTATTACATGTGAATGCATATATCATATATGGCACAGGGAAATAAAGGCTGCTATTTCTTATATCCCAGTAGTGAGATTTGTATATTTTATGGCAAATATTAATACCTTCCATCATATCTGGTTATGGCAAAGGTGTAAAATAGTCATTAATCATATTTGTTTATGTATTGAAGAACAGATTATTTTGAAACATAAAATAATGTGACATGCCACTGATTTAATTCTCTCTATTTTTTGCCTCCCTGCCCTAGCTCTCTTTTTTTATTATTTTTTTATAATGTCTTAAATTTCTGCTGTTTTCATACCTTGCTCCTGAAAATAAAATGACCAGCAGCCAGTCAGGTAGACTGACCATTGCAGCTTGGCATTCCATGCCTCCACAGATGACAGCATAGACACCAGCACTTCAGTTTCACAACCTGTCAGTATTGCCTCCACAACTCCTTCCCTATCTGCCCACCTGCATCAGGTAGCTCTCCTCTGGTTGCTGATGCAGTCATATTCTCCAGGAGAAGTACCAGTGGAGGTGGTGATTTTGACACCTGACAGGAGATGACAGGACTGGTGGAAGATATAATGGAGCGTCCCGGGGCCTCTGTGCCTGATTAGGCAGGGTTGAAATGATCTTGTGTTGCATTGCTAAACTGATGCCACATCCAGCACTGACATAGGCAACTGACACAAGAGACAGTGATGGCAGTTTTGAGGCTGAGGACTAGAATCTCATTGTTCTTAAGCTGAACATGGGTGAGCCTCCATTGTCCCCTACCTATCCCCCAAAGTCAGAGTGTCCCCCAACCTTTTATGCCCAGCATCATCCCTGTCTGTCTTGTATGTCCTCTATGTCTGTGTCTGCTTCTTAACTTTCCCAACCAATTTAACCTTGGAATTCCTAAGCCCCTTCTCCAATAATTTCTCTCTCTCTCTCGCTCTCTTTAGAATAATACAAGAAGTGGGCACTTGTACTATAACAAATTAAACCCCATACCCCACCCCACTGCTTCGATGTGTCTCATTGACACACTTCATTTGGTCTAATTGGCTGCATATCATTATTCTGTTGTTGTCACCCATCTCTGGTGTGGTGACTCCACAGGCATGAAATTCTTTATACAATTCTACATTTATATTCTGAAGCAGTGGAAGGCTATTGTACTATCCCACCACCCTCCTGCCAAATTCCTGCATTCTTTTCCCTGTGTTCTACCCTCTGCTTGCCACCTCCATTTTCAGCATTATTCTATCAAACCCTTTTTCACACACACAATCTGCTCAAAAATAGCATTACATACAACACACATGACCAGAAATGGCCCATGGTAAAGCCTTCACTTTTTATCCTCAGCATTTGCGTGAAGGTTGTCATAGTGCATCAGTGCTGAGTGATGGTGAATGTTGCTTAATATTCTATGACAAAAGTTGGAGATTGTTATTTCAGACACAGTAGTCTGGTTACTTTCCCACAAATGTGCTTAAATCAGCTGTGCTATGGCAACACAGAATAATAGCAGTCTAAAGGCAGTACTATGAAGCACTAACAGTTCTCAGGCTGCTGCATGTAATGCACTAGAAGCTCTTATGTGGTGTGTTGAGATAATTCCCCTGTTTGTAGACTAAAGTTTTTGCATATTGCCATGGGTTTTATTACAGCTGTAAGTCAAATTATTATTTTGTGACATTTCATATTCCTATTATATTGTTAACTGCAAATGTGTTCCTCTCCATTTACAACATTTCATTAACATACCATTTGAATACTACAGCAAGACATAATTTGCAAAAACACTGCAGCCCCGACATGGAGACCCAATAAGCCAACCTTATCCTGGTTATGTCTTAAAGTTGTTTGCACTCACCTACCCCTTCTTACTCCCTGTACAGAGTATGGCAGCTTAATAATGAGATAATAAGTAGGAATAATGCACCTTACATATGGTACAAGTCCTGCAAAAATATTGCTACTATTCCTCTCTCCATCTTTTTCTATCCCTCTCTGTTCACCCCTTCTGCATCAGTAACTTGTCACTGTCCTTAAATTGTGTTATTTAAATGGTGTGAAGTAGTAATTCCTTTGCATTGTGATGAAATAATGTTCACGTATCAACAGATTTTTGGCTGTTTTCAGTGGTGCTAATGCAGACATTTGATAAGTGTTACTGACTGTTTTTAGTATACTATTTTATGTGTAGCTGTTCCCTATATATTTTCAACATTAGTATGCTGCTCTTGTCATAAGCTACTTGGTTCCTGTCTCCCTGTCCCCCTGTCTCTGTATCTTCTCCATTCTGGTTCATTAGTCTTCTTCCTCCACATTTGCACAATGTCTGGTTCTGAGGCTAAATTAAAGTACAAAGCTTATGGCAAAATCTTGAGAGTTTTTGCCTTTGGCCATATTACTATGGTGCCCTTCATGCTGTTGTGCTTAGCTATGTACAGTCCTGTTAAACCACTTTCCAACAAGCTGAAGAGCTGAATGTACAGCTTACAGTTGGCAAGAGGGTAATGAAGAGTAATACATAGACTCTTGTTTTCTGCTGTCGCTTGGGAACTTTGTGAAGTATGACTTCCTAAATGGGTGTGTGTATATAAAATCACATATGTAGGTTTTACTTGGAATGCTTTCACAGTTCAAATAAAGATGCAAGCAACATATTTTGAATGCTTTTTTATGACACCTGTGGCTGTAAACATTGGCTGTACTTTTCCTTAAAACATCATTATCCTGTTATATTAATGTGTCTGCACCCTATTGTGAAGTTTGTCTTGTACAGATCTTGCCTGAATAATTATGCTGATAAAGCAAACAGTAACACAACAGAAATATATGCAGAAATGAAACATGCACTAATGGTTTATTATGTCTGTATTGTGTATCCCTGTCACCAACTGTCTTCCTCTTCCCACCTCATCTGTGTCATCCAATAAATGTCTTTTATTCCAAAATGTTTCCATAAACCATGTTTCCACCAGCAATAACATTTGGTCCTTCATGTGTTTCTATTCATGTAAGGATTTACTAAATGAAACTGTCATGACAAATGTGTAAATCATTACACATGAAACATGACCATGACACATATTTGCTCTGTATTCCAGCAGTGTCATATATATGATTGTATGTATATCATGCTTCTATGCGTGAAAGTTGGCAAAGACCACCATAGCGTACTGTTAATTCTCATTCTGAGTTCAGCATCTCAAGAGATACTTTTGGATGCATTAATACTTTGCCATTAGCAGTGCAATTGAGCTTAGCAGCTCTTCTCTTCAGGCAGAGAGTACAAAAAAAATGTACAACAAATAATTCTTTGCTTTGGTTGCACAACGTTTGCATGTCCATATTGAATTTTGACAGCATGTTATGTTGATTTCAGAGTGATGTTGACTCATTTATTTCAGTCTGTTAATGTATGTCTGCTCTCCAATGGTTACACTTGCAACTGTGTTGCAATGTTGGTTAACCTATTTACACATAATACATCAATGTTATTATGCAGTGCACTGTCTTATGTATGAATTGTCAGTTTGTCTTGTCAATGCACATTGTGCAAACATAAAACAAGACAAGTGTGCAATCATCCCAGAATAAAGTGGCAGGGATGTTTGATTGATAATGTACTGGTTTACAACTGTGATTGTCTTTGGCATCCCATACTGTGAAACAGCTGCACATCCTTCACAGTAATGCAATGCACATGAGGGGTATGTATCAATCTTAGTAGAAAAGTATGTCATTATATGGGACAATCACAGTGCTGTTGCATTGCCCTCTGCACATATATGCATTTCTCCCAAAACTTGTGATGCACAGTAGCATCTGCTCCAAACAGTGATTTTTTACCAATTGCAACTGTGCTTTTTCACATCATTAAAGTCAGACTTCTCTAGTGGCACTTGTGACTAATGCCATGTTCTCTAGATTGTGTAACAAGATATGTAGCAGGTTGGATTCTCATTATGTGAAGCTTGTGTGTATTCGGGGTGTATAGTAACAAGTAAATAATAATTAAATTCCAAAGGTGGGTTTTGCGAAAAGGATGGACATGGCTGTGGTGAATACATATTTTAACAAGAGGAAAGAGCATAGGGTGACATACAAGAGTGGAGGAAGATGCACATAGGTGGATTATATCTTATGTAGGAGGGTCAGTTTGAAGGAAATTGGAGACTGTAAAGTCATGACCGGAGAAAGTGTAGTTAGGCAGCATACGATGGTGGTTTGTAGGATGACATTGGTGATTAAGAGGAGGAGGAGGAGTGTGAGGGCAGCACCAAGGATCAAATGGTGGAAATTGAAAAAGGGTAATTGTGAGGTGGAGTTCAGGGATGAGTTAAGACAGGCACTGGGTGGCAGTGAAGAGTTACCAAATAGCTGGGTAACTACAGCAGAGCTAGTAAGGGAGACGGCTAGAAAGGTGCTTGGTATCACATCTGGACAGAGGAAGGATGACAAGGAGACATGGTGATGGAATGAGGAAGTACAGGAGAGTATACAGAGGAAAAGGTTGGTAAAGAAGAAGTGGGATTGTCAGAGAGATGAAGAAAGTAGACAGGAGTATAAGGAGATGAGGTGCATGGCAAAGAGATAGGTGGCGAAGGCTAAGGATAAGGCATATGAAGAGTTGTATGAAAGGTTGGACACTAAGGAGGGAGAAAATGACCTGTACCTTTTGGCTAGACAGAGGGACCGAGCTAGGAAAGATGTGCAGCAGGTAAAGGTGATAAAGGATAATGAGGGAAACATACTCACAAGCTAGGAGAGTGTGTTGAAGAGATGGAAAGAGTACATTGAGGGTTTGATGAATGAAGAGAATGAGAGGGAGAGAAGGTTGGATGATGTAGGGATAGTGAATCATGAAGTACAATGGATTAGCAAGGAGGAAGTAAGGATAGCTATGAAAAGAATGAAGAATGGAAAGGCTGTCGGCCCAGATGACATACCTGTGGAAGCATGGGGGTGTTTAGGTGAAATGGCAATGGAGTTTTTAACCAGATTGTTTAATGAAATCTTGAAAAGTGAGAGGATGCCTGAGGAATGGAGAAAAAGTGTTTTGGTACCAATTTTTAAGAATGAGGGTGATGTGCAGAGCTGTAGTAACTACAGAGGGAGTAAATTGATCAGTCACAGCATGAAGTTGTGGGAAAGAGTAGTGGAAGCAAGGTTAAGAAGGGACGTGATGATTAGTGATCAGCAGTATGGTTTCATGCCGGGAAAGAGCACTACAGATGTGATGTTTGCTCTGAGAGTGTTGATGGAAAAGTACAGAGAATGTCAGAAGGAGTTGCATTGTGTTTTTGTAGACTTAGAGAAAGCATATGACAGGGTGCCTAGAGAGGGGTTGTGGTATTGTATGAGGAAATCAGGAGTGTCAGAGAAGTATGTAAGAGTGGTACAGGATATGTACGAGGGTAGTGTGACAGCGGTGAGGTCTGCGGTGGGAGTGACGGATGCATTTAAGGTGGAGGTGGGGTTACATCAAGGATCAGCTCTGAGCCCTTTCTTATTTGCAATGGTGATGGACAGGTTGACAGACGAGATCAGACAGCAGTCCCCGTGGACTATGATGTTTGCAGATGACATTGTGATCTGTCGTGAGAGTAGGGAACAGGTGAAGGAGACCCTGGAGAGATGGAGATATGCTCTAGAGAGAAGAGGAATGAAGGTCAGCAGGAGTAAGACAGAATATATGTGTGTGAATAAGAGGGAGGATAGAGGAATGGTGAGGATGCAAGGAGTAGAGGTGGCGAAGGTGGATGAGTTTAAATACTTGGGGTCAATAGTTCAGAGTAACGGTAAGTGTGGAAGAGAGGTGAAGAAGAGAGTACAGGCAGGATGGAGTGGGTGGAGAAGAGTGTCAAGAGTGATTTGTGACAGACGAGTACCTGTAAGAGTGAAAGGGAAGGTCTACAAGAGGGTAGTGAGACCAGCTATGTTATATGCATTGGAGACAGTGGCATTGACAAAAAGGCAGGAGTTTGAGCTGGATGTGGCAGAATTAAAGATGTTAAGATTTGCACTGGGTGTGACGAGGGAGGACAGGATTAGGAATAAGTATATTAGAGGGTCAGCCCAGGTTGGAAGGTTTGGAGACAAAGCCAGAGAGGCACGATTATGTTGGTTTGGACATGTGCTGAGGAGGGATGCTGAGTATATTGGGAAAAAGATGCTAAGGATGACGCTACCAGGTAACAGGAAAAGAGGAAGGCCTAGGATAAGGTTTATGGATGTGGTGAGAGAGGACATGCAGGTGGTTGGTGTGACAGAGCAAGATGCAGAGGACAGGAAGAAATGGAAACAGGTGATCTGCTGTGGTGACCCCTAATGGGAACAGCCAAAAGAAGATGAAGATGACTGTGTCCACTTCCCCTGAAGGGAATATATTTAACTTTGGATTCATCTTTCTCTGTAAATTATCCCAGTTTTAACAAAACAATA
The DNA here is from genome assembly GCF_019279795.1 of Protopterus annectens. NCBI lineage: Eukaryota > Metazoa > Chordata > Ceratodontiformes > Protopteridae > Protopterus > Protopterus annectens. The sequence continues at coordinate 1,437,640,345 of NC_056733.1, forward strand.
ATGAAGTCATCCTGTCAAAAGTGGACTTTGTTCCCTTAAGTCAGATTTCTCGTGTGGTTCTTGCAAATAGTACTGTGCTCTTTAGATTGTATAACTAGATAGGTAAGAGGTTTGATGCTCAATGTGGAAAACTTGCATGTGTGTGTGTGTGTGTGTGTGTGTGTGTGTGTGTGTGTGTGTGTGTGTGTGTGTGTGTGTGTGTGTGTGTGTTTGCCTGGGGGTATAGTGACAGAAAAATAACACTTGGTGCTGTGTCCACTTCTCCTGAGGAGAACACATTTAGCTTTGCACACAGCTCCCTTATCACTTATCACACTTTTAATAGAAACATCCTCTCTGAAACATAATGATGAGGTAATCCAGTCAAAAGTGCACTCTCCCCTTAAAAGTCAGATTTCTCCTGTAGCATTTGAAACTAATACTTGGTTTCTAGATTGTGCATCTAAAATGGAAAGGAGGTTTGATGCTCAATGTGGGAAATGTGTATGTGTGTGTGTGTGTGTAAGATAGAGGGGTGGATAGAGTCAGGTGAACATGTTTTTCTTCTCTAAGACAGCTGTGATGAGTTAACTTCCACTCTGGAGAAACATTTAAACTGCTGAATTACTTCACCATCCCTTTATCCTGCCTTTCACAACAACTTCTTCTCTGCAACACACTGATGAGATCATTCTTTATAAAGTGCCCTCTCACACTGAGGAAGTCAGATTTCTCCTGCCGCTTACAGTTCATGCAATGATCTCCAGAATATGTAACTGGTGAATTAGGTAATTCAAACACAGCACTGATTCCCATGTCTGTGTAGAGCTCATAGTACACTGGAATGATTTCACTCACATTTGCAATACTTGCAGTTTGTAACACTCCACTCAAGTGATGTTTTGCCTAGAACCGTCATCCAACACTAATGTATAGAGTGTAGGATGTCTGAATCACACAGTGATGAAGTTCTCTGTGTGGAGCTGTAGAATCAGGTAGGTATAACTTCCACAACAGCTGAACTCAGTCCACTTCTACATGGGGAAATCTTTAGACAGGTAGATGAGTTCCCTATCCCCTTATCTCACTTTTCATAATATCTGCTTTGCAGCACACTGAAAAGGTAATTCTTTTTAGAGTGCACTCTCACACTTTAAAAGTCAGACTTCACTTGTGATGCTTATGCTTCGTACACTGTTCTCTCCAATGAATAACTATATAGGTAGGAGGTTCAAATATAGCAGTGATTACCCTCTATGAGTGTGTCTGTTACTCTAAATGGATTCACGACTGGTTTATATACATTTGTAGGCAGCATTTATAACATCAGATGACTGTAACATTAATTGTAACACAGATCACTTTGGTGATACAATGCTGAAGTCATCTCTTCACAGATTTTGCATGCCTTATTTGTACTCCAAATACTCTTCTGTGCTGCTTGCTGATTGTGTAACTAAATGAGTAGGTTTTTCAGGTCCATCCTTGTTTAAATAGTGTGACTGTAAATACTGTCATATACAGTTGGCTAACTCACAACCACCAGTATGTAAACTTACACTTCTGAGATGTATGCAGCAATTTCTACAATACCAAAGTAAAATACATTTTTGGGAATACAGTGATTACACAATTCTTACATAACTACAGAATTTAATATTTGTACTGCGACTTCTCCTGTGGTACCTGACTTTGATGCTGTGCTTTGTAGCTTGTATGCCTACATAGGTAGAAGGTCTGTGTCCAGCTGTGAGTGTGTTTTTTACTCTCATACTGTGCAGACTACTCTTCAATTACATATATGATGTTTAGCTGTACAGTGTTATAGTGTACTTAGACCACTTTTTAGCATAACCATCCAGCGAGCAAACAATGGTGATGTCATCCATTTAACTGTGCAGTCCCACAGTTGTACAGCAACATGTCATGTGGTACTTGCGATTCAGGCACTAATCTGTAGCTTATGATCTTTAGTAGTTACTTCAAATCCAGCCATTACTGTTCAGACCACATTGTGTCAGTCTTACTGTGACTGTTCATGTCACTAACACTGTTGTTAAGCACATCTGACATGTAAAAGTATAGATGTTAATTCCTCTTACAAAAAGCTATGATAAATTCTAACACAGCAATGCTTTTATTCACAGTAATAATGACATGTGATTGCATTTTCCTTACATAGCAGTTGTAGTAAGCATTCTCCTATGGCACAAGGAAATGAGACATTATTCTGTATATTGTTGCCTTACTACAGAAATTACAGGCACAAATATTGCTTGCAGCAATAACATGATATATTGGCTTGAAATACAGGCATATTTCACAACTGTAATAAGACTTCTGTCATATTAATTCTGTAAAATATCATTAATTTTCTGTAGTCAAATGCTCAGGGGTTCAAAACCTACATTCAGTGACTCTTAGTTTTGTGTGGCCTTCTTCTGTAATGCATGAATAGCATCCATCCAACACATTAATAATTTGTACGTTTACACTGAAAAAGGCTTTCCCATCCCTTTTATCTCAAAGATATTGTGATGCAATCATATGATGCAATGACTTAGCATAGGTGAGCAGTCACACTTGTGTTGAGACTGCCAGTACGGCACTTGTGTTTCACTGACATCACTAGTCAGTAGACTTTCATAGCCTCCTGTACAATTCCAAGAAAGGCAACATTATATGAAATGTACTGATGTTGCACAAAAAACATTGTATTTAGTTATCTGAATTCATAGGTTCATAGGTGTGTACTTGGCCAACGGCCCTAGAGCCTTTACAAGCCTAGCCCATAGAAGTGCCCTGGCATCATGTCGCCAATATTTCCTGGTGCCTCTATCAAGTAGAGTCACTGGAGTGATCCCGGGGTGAACTTTTTTATTTCCCATCCACTCATCAAGATTTCTTTTGAAAAGAGATAGTGAGGTGCTCTGCTTGACATGTATGGGAAGTCTATTCTGGACCATGGGCAGTCTCTGGGTTATGAACCTGTCCCTCCAGCATGTTCTGTTGATTGTGGTAATGAGGTTGAGGTCCCTGGAGCATGTGGTGCGAAGGGATTGGGATTTCTTTAGATGTAACATTTCAAACAAGGCTGGGTCAGACAGGGCTTTGTAAGTCAAGCAGAGATTGCATCTTAATAGATGATATGAGACAGAGAAAAGTTGGAGTTTTTTGAATCTGTCCATGTAGGGCATGTGTTTAAGGCCTAGGATCCTCTTCATGAGGTACTTTTGTGGCCTTTCCATCTGTTGTAGGTGTTTAGTGAGGTGCATGCCAAATGGGGCATTATACTCAATGATTGGTCTAATGAGGGTAGAGTAAAGAGAGATGATTACCTCTTTCTTCCTAGATGCAAAACCCTTGGTAATGAGATGTGCCACATAGAAGGACTTTCTGACCACAGTGGCAATGTGGTGGTCAAAGGAGAGGTTGCTGCCAACCTGTATCCCCAGATCTCTTATAACGCCTTCAGTGGGCTCCCATCAATGTGGTTATTAGTGGGAACTGAGTTTTTCCCAAAGGGATGTTTACATCACACAGTGATATACTGAATGATATAATGAACATGTTCTGATTGCATGGCAGTGAAATGGTTATTGGGGCATGTTGTGTTATGAGTGTTCATGTGGCATGTGCATTAAGTACTGGATTGTATAGCATACCTGCATAGATAGAGTGTGGATCAATTCTGGGACAGTATGTTTACTACATGATGGAAACAGCTTCCCTGGCAAAGGAGCATTGATATTGTCCTGCTCATAGCTGTGTGGACAGTAACATGCATAGCTACTTTTCAGCATTCTGACTACATTAGATTGCTCATCTTATATTTGTAACTAATACAGTCGTTGACTTCAGTTATTTGTGACTGCATCCATTGCTATCTCCTGTGGCACATGTACTCAATACAGAGGTCTGTAGAGAACTTAGTATCTTAGGCAGGGTTTGAATTTTTTAAAATCTGTCAGTCAGATAGCAGTGACTTACACATGAAAATAGTTATGGCGCAGTCATAGTGCCACCTTTTCCAGGCCTTGACCCACAAGTTAGGGCATCCATACCCTTTATGATAAGAAAGTGCTGTGAGCCCTTTAAGGGTGATATTCATGACACAACTGATATGTGTACTTCTGTGCTGTCCATGATTGATATGCATCTCTCTGATATCTGTCCTGGCATATGTTTGAAAATGACAAGATACTAATGTTTATTATGTCATTCATTGCGCACAGGCATTACTTATTTTTTAAATAATTATGCTCTGTATTGTATGTCTTCATGCAAATATTTCTTTATTACCGCAGTTCTTTTCTTCTTACTATACAGCTTAATGTCAGATGAGGGCTCCCATAAAATGTTACTTACTATAGGGCATGCTGCTGGATCATCAGAAAGTGTAATTAGGCCTTGTTATGAGACTTTTTTAATGCACTTCTTGTTGAATTACTCTTAATTTACTTTTCCTTGTAATGCTGTCCCTTTCTGACATGTATGATACACCAGCTTTAAAGGTAATTTCTTCTTGTGCATACATGCTGAAGTGGAGAATACAGCAGTTGTTGTCAAACAGCATACATAAATACTCTGCACATAAATACTGCACACTATGCATTTATTCTGTAAGGTGTCTACTGTCGTTGCTAACTGTTACCTGAACTCAGCATTTTATTAACATATATATCACATTAACTCCCCTTTGCTACACTGTAGCATGTGTATGTCCCTCTTACATCCATTGATAGCATGTCATTTTTTATTTATGTGCATATGTGAAGTACTGTCATTGTGATTAATTATCATTACATCATTATGGCTGTATTTATGTTAAAAATGTTTCACTGATAATTCAGCACATTTTTCTGCAGTATCTGAATGCATTTTCTCAGTTCCCTTCCCCTCTTAATTACTTCTGCAGTATAAACAATATTATCTGTGTACAATTCCTCTGTGTTACTTTCCTCCTTTAGAATTCATTCAGTGTATTTGCCCTTAATATTTCTGGGCCACAGCACATGCTCACATATTATGTTTGCCTATGGGGAAGCCAATTTGTTTATATTCTGTGCTCATACTTGCAAACACCCTTCCATGGCCATGAACAATAATGCTAGCCAAGAAAAGGTGCTTGCAAATATGTAGGAGTGATGAACAGCATGCATATTTGATTAGCCCTGCTCCTTGTTTTGCTAACAAGCTTAGATTCATGTATGTTTAGCATGAAGCCTACACAATTGTTAATGAATCACAGGGAAAAACTTTCATGTAGTACAAGTAGCATCTTATGATTATTTATTTATTTATTTATTATTTGTTTATTGGGAAAGTCAGGCTTGGAACTAGTCAACTTTCAGAGGAGGACCGGGGAGAAACACTCCAGATGTATGTCTTTGTAATGTGGGAGGAAGCCAGAGCATCCAGAGGGAACCCACATGAGCACAGAGGAGACATGTAGACTATGCACAGAAGGCACCCCAGCCAAAAATCAAACCCCAGAACCTTTTACTGTGAGGTGACGATGCAAACCACTGCACCATCCACATTGCACTTTAATGTGTCACAGTTAGATAACAAAACAGACTGCACTTTTAGTAGATGTGTTTTTATTTTAGTACAGGTGCATATCACATTCTCCTACTATAGTGTAGAGGAAAAATACTAAGAACTTGCTAAGAAGATTAATTTTCAGTATGAGTCACTTGGTCTGTGCTCATATAGTGTGGTTTCCTGAGCATATCAACTAAGTCAGCTAAAAGGATCACGTCTGTAAAATCTGAGTATTGTTTAATAAAGTACCAACTGGAACAAATAAAATGAAAGTACAGATCCCATAGGTAACATAAATGTACATATAGCAGTGTCAGTGATGCAACAGGTAGCACATTCACCTTTGTTGCAGATGGCCATGGGTTCTATTCCCACAGCAGGAAGACTGATTAGTGACACTGCAGTGCTGTATAATGAGGGTGCTGCACTCTTGAGTGTATTGTACTTTGGATGAGATGTTAAATGGAGGCCCCATCTGCTTAAGTGGGTAGTAGCTCAGGTAAATGGAAAAGATCTCCCAGCACCTATCAAACATGTTGGGGATTTTTATTTACTATTTACATATTGACAAAAAATAACTGACATTTCATATTTAAACTCTCCGTTAATTACTAAAGGAATTACAATCATACAGACTCCCACTCTTTTCTCCATAACCACCACCTGATTTTCCTTATAATATTTGGAAAAATCAATTTACCATTAAACATAACTTCATTTAACATTTAATTCCAAATTGTCCAAATTATACCAAATATTTTTATTCACATTAGTAACATATTCTTTGCTATGCTCTCCATACAAAAAAACATAATCCTGTCCAAATTTATTTGTAATCTTGCAATTCATTGACTATTTCGTTTTTTATTATGCTTCTCATAATTTTTTATACTCTTTTACATGTTAAAAAAACATGTTCAACTGTCTCAAACTTCCCACAATACAAACAATTGTTTTGTTAACAATTTTATAAGGCATGTTTCCTTTAACAGATTACTTATTAATTTGTAATCTCTATACAGAATCTTTATTTATTTGCCTTATAGCTTTAATTTTCTCTTATGTTAAATATCCCCAAGTATCCAGACAATATTTTTGTCTCATAATATTCTTATACCAGTTTTTTTCCTATTTTCATTAACTTCATCTATTCTTGTTTTCTGCATTTTTACTTTTTCCTGATACATTATCTCTTCATTTTCCATTCCTTTTCTCTTTTATTCATTTTAATTATATTCTATTTTTTATCTCTCCCTCTGTCTCTCTTTGTATATATATATATATATATATATATATATATATATATATATATATATATATATATATATACATATATGGGTCTATATTATTTAAACAAAGATTTCTAACTATGAATACCATATGGCCGACATCATATGGTCGAAGTTAGGAAACTTTGAATTCGTAAAAAAAAAAAAAAGAAAAGACTAAACCCTAAACTAAGGGTTGTAGGCAGGGGGGCAATCCCCCCTACACCCCCCACACCCCCAGTCTTTAAATATAACAACTCCAAGACCACACTATAAAGCAGTAAAGGGAAGACTTCCCTTTACTGCACTGTAGTGCAATCTAGGAGTTGGTATATTTAAAGATTGGGAGTGTGGAGGGGTCTAGGGGGGCTTGCCCCCCCACTTTAACATTTTAGGTGATCTTTTTTTTTCATATTCGAAGTTTTTAAACTTCGACCATATGGTGTCGGCCATATGGTATTTAAAGTTAGAAATCTTCATTTAAAACACATAGACCCTATATATACATATATTGTCAACATATTCTTTTCTCAACTTATCTATCTCAAAACCTTATATAAATTTAAAGATGCTGCATACACAATCAGGTTCAACAATCCATAAATCCCTTTATCTTTTTCCATGTGCAGAACTTCCCTTTAGACTGGGTTTAGTCTGGTTTCCCAGATGAATTGAAAAATAATTTCAATAAGTTTTTTCTCCATATCTCTTGGGGGCATATACATACTAGCTAAATATGATATTTTCTCCATCCATTTTGTGTTTATTAAATTTACTTTTTTATTTAATGACAATCTGTGCCTACTCCACATAATTTTAAGTTCTTTTAAATCTTTAAACATTTTCGCCTATTGTTCCTTTATTATATCATACTTTCCATTTCTAACACTAATATTGTTCTCCCAAACTTCATCCCTTCTTATTCTTTATCACCTCTTATACCTTTACATTTTTCTGTATTAATATTTAATCCAACCTCTTCTAATCTGTTAAATGCATTCCTAATTACCTTTTCCATTTTTCATTATTAATATTATATCATCTGCATAAGACATGATAATAGAATACTTTACACCCTATCTCTTGTATATATTTAATGTCATCCATTTACTCATGTAATCCTTTTTATTACACTGTGTATAACTATTTTAAACAAAATGCTACTCACTGGACATGCCTGTTTTATACCTCTTCTCTTTGTTATCCCTTCACTAAATCAACAATTTACTAAAATCTTAATGTTAGTGTTTTTATGTTCTAATAGGTTCATAGATTCATAGGTAGGTACTAGGCTATTGGCCCTAGGTCCTATATAAGCCTAGCCAAACAATACCCTGGCTTTTGCCAGCCAAGAAAATTATTTTCCTATTCCCCTGTCAAGCAGAGCCACAGAAGTGATCCCCAGGGTGAATTTCCTATCTCCCATCCAATCATCAAGATTTTTCTTGAAGAATGCTAATGAGGAGCTTTGTTTGATATAGATAGGTAGTTTGTTCCCGAGTATGGGAAGTCTCTGAGACAGGAATCTATCCCTACAGCATGTTCTGTTTATTGTGGTGACAAGGTTTAGGTCCCTAGAACATGTAGCTCGGAGGGATTTGGATTTCTTTACATGGAGCATGTCCAACACCTCTGGGTCTGACATAGCTTTGTATGTTAGGCAGAGATCGCCTCTGAGTAGGCGATATGCGACAGAGTAAAAGCTGCAGTTTTTTGAGACGGTCTGCATAGGGCATCTGTTTGAGGCCGTTATCCTGTTTGTGAGGTATTTCTGTGGCCTTTCCAGTTGTTGTAGATGTCTTGTGAGGTACATACCAAAAGGGGTGTTGTACTCTATAATGGGTCTAATGAGTGATGAGTAGAGGGGAACAATGACCTTTTTTTTTCCTGGATGAGAAACCTTTTGTGATGAGGTGTGCCACGTAGAAGGATTTCCTGACTACAGTGGCAATGTGATTATCAAAGGAGAGACTACTGTCCACCTGTATCCCAAGGTCTCTTATCACACTTTCGGTGTTAAGTAGACTACCTCCTATGTGGTAGTTCATGGGTACAGAGTTTTTACCAAAAGGGATGAGAATGCACTTTTTGGCATTGAGCTTTTGACACCAGGCATCTGTCTCAGTGATGCCCTTTTGTAGGATGTCCACATCATTAGAAGATTTTATTATGGCTCCTAGTTTGCAGTCATCTGTGAACTTTGTTAGCCAAAGACCTTCTGTGTTAGCCTGTACTTCAGAGAAGTAGATACCAAATAGGAGAGGACCTAGAATTGAACCCTGTGGTACTCCACTTGTCACTGGTCTGAAGTTAGATTTAGACTCTGCTATTTTCACAGTGTGTGTTCTGTCACTGAGCCAGATGACAACCCATCCTGTGACATAGGGATTTATACCTAGTTTAGTGAGTTTGTCTATAATTCCAGAGTGGGGGATGGTGTTGAAAGCCTTGGCGAGATCTGGATAGGCTGTATGTACCACCTTACCCTCATCTACAGCTTTGGTGGCCACTTCAAAGAAGTCTATCAGGTTTAGGAGACATGATCTGCCTTTTATAAACCCAAACTGGGAAGGGTCCAGAGTTTGGAGATTACCAGTGTCATTGTTTATAAATTCCATGATGATATGCTTCATAGCCTTGCAAACCAGGCTCGTCAGGCTAATGGGCGGAAGTTCCTGGGGTCCGTGCTTGCTCCCCCTTTGTGGAGTGGGATAACTGTTGCTCTGCGCCATTCAGTGGGCACAAAGCCTGCGGTGAGGCTATGATTGAACATGGTACTTAGGTGGGGTGCCAGTTCGTTCTGTAGTTCATGTAGAACACAGCCTGAGATGTTGTCACGTCCCATGGATGCTGTATTCTTAGCTTTGGAGAGTGTGTTTTTATCTGTGCAGCCATGATTACAGGTACTTTGCATTCTTCCGGTATAGAGATGAGCCGTTTAGGGGATGAGAGAGGGGGGTAAAGTTAGCACTGAACCTATCTGCCAGGATGTTGGCAATATCAGTTGGTTCTGTATATTTAGTGCCATTGTGCTGTAACTCAGAGCAGATCTGAGTGTTGCCATTGAGATTGACATAGCTATAGAAATGCTTTGTGGTTGTCTTTAGAATCAGTGGCGATTTTGTTTTTGTAACTAGCTTTGGAGGATTTTTTGAGGGTACTCAGCTTCTTACTGAGGCTGACCATGGAGTTCCTCCAGTCATGGGATTTTACTCTTTTTTGAAACTGTTTCTTTCTTATGTTGTATAGTTTATTTATAGCAGGGGACCACCAGATCAGCTTCCTTTTTTTGGAGGATAGCATCTTGGTTCTGTTAGGGATTGCATGATCCATGCACTCGTGTAAGTGCTTATAAAGTGCAATTATATAGGATTCAGCAGTCATATTTCTATTGTCCATCAGCATGAGTGTCAGGAAGTTTGCCACTTCTGTCTTAAGAAGCGAGAAGCTGGCTTTGGAGAAATTATTTACGGTGGTTTCCCTAATGGGGGGGTGGGGCTGGGATGTGGATGTCTAGGGTGATTTGCTTGTGGTCGGAACTGACCAATGAGGAATTGACCTCTGGTGTGGAACACCAGTTGCCCATGTTGGTAATGACCAGGTCTAGGATATTGCTGCCCCTGGTGGGGGTGTGGATAAGTTGATCCAAGGCATTGGAATTTATGAATTCCAGAAGACGTTGAGCACAAGAGTTGGTACATGAGTAGTTTTCCCAGATAATGGTGGGGTAGTTGAAATCGCCCATTATTAGGGTGTTAGGTTGTACCCTAATATTTTGCAGTGTATCAAGAAATAAGGAGTGGGAATCCTGGGGCATGGTGGGGGATCTGTAGCAAGCTACAATTTGCATTGCGGTCTTGCCCAGAGTTAGTTGCACTTGGATAATCTCAGATGCATTATGCTGAGCAACTAGCCTGGATGTGTGGGTATCCTTAATGAATATGGACACGCCTCCCCCTTTAGTGCTTTGGTCCAAGTTAGGTGGATGAAAGGTGTGGTATGAATTATAGCCTGGTAATGCAGGGGTGCTCTCTGGAGCCTTGACCCAGGTATCTGTCACTGCACAGATGTTGATGTTCTCCATTTTAAGGAGTGCCTCGAGTGAGTGCATTTTGAAGTTTAGACTTCTAGCATTGAGTAGCATTACCCTCAGATTTTGCTTGCTTGTACCTGTTACTGTGGTGAATTTGTCATTTGAATCTTGCCTAAAAAAGGCACTATATGGGTGGCAAGAGCCTTAGCCAGTATCCGGAATCCCAAGGGCGACAGGTGCAGGCCATCTCTGACAAAGCATCGTGGTTTGTCGATCATGTCATCCCAGACAGACAGATACTGGATCCCCTTAGAATGACACCAGAAGCTTAGCCAATTGTTGAAGTCAGTCATTTTGTCCTTGTACTGTCGTATCATTCTGGGTGATGGCAGGATGCTACTCAGGGCTAGGGTCATACCTGCCTGGGCTACAAGATCAGAAAGCTCCTCCATGTCTCTTTTCATGTAGTCCAGGGAGGTACATCTCAGATCATTCACACCTACATGGACAATGCCAGAGTCATATTTATACTTGCTGTGGAGTGACTTGAGTGCATGCGTTATGTGGCAGATCCTAGCACCTGACAGGCAGTTGATAGTGACTTTCTCCTTGTTTAGCATGGTGAGTGGAACATCAGTGTGCCTGACTATAGAGTCACCTATGACTAGAGTGTTAGGTACATTGTTATACCTTATGGGCTGTGGTTGAGTGGCACACTGAGTTTGTAGGCTATGTGTCATTTGGGTTGTGTTGGGGGGTGGAGGTTGCTTGCCTTTCTACTTTGGAGGTCCCTATTGCTTAGCTAGATTTTTTTGAGAGCCTCCACGAATGTAGGTGTGCGTTTTGTGTTTCTATGTGCGTGTTTTGGTGGTTTAGATTTTGAGGGACTATGTGATGAGTGTAGTGTGGTACAAGTGTTTACCTTCTCCTCTTGACTGTCTAGTCTAGTCTTTGGTGAAAAGAGCTTTGCTTCCAGTTTGGTTATATAAGTGCATCTCTCACAGGTTATAGTGTTGGGGGGCAGGAGGAGAGGGTTGTCCGTGTACAAGAGGCAATTGCTGCATTGCCCCAAGATGACCAGATTCATCAGGTATACAGGAGAATACACCGAGAGCTGACCCTTAGACATGCCTGCATAGGTGCTTTTTTATACAGTGCTAAAAACTGTTTTCCTCTAGACAAGTGAGGAAAGTTGAGTGCTGTAGTAATTTGTAGCTTATTTTGTGCTTACATTGAGTTCTGAACAAGTGTTGAGCTCAAAGAAACAAATCTGAGTGCTGAAACTAGAAAACTGGCTAGTTCTAAGAAACAAAATTAAGCTAGAAGGCTTCCCTCCAACACAGAAAGGCTTGGGGACTCAGAAGCTTACAAACAGCAAATCTGTATCTGGACAAGACAACTTATAGGAAAGGCAGGAAACAAGCTTAGAAACATTTTTTTTTTTTTGTAAAGTGGAAAGGGGAAATGAGGAGCAGAATCTTGCTGGGTTAGCCTTCTCAAATGTTCTCCCTGGAATAGGTAGAATGAGGTAATGACACTAGACAGGGAGGAGTGTCCCAGATCAAATTTACAGTAGGGGTGGGCAACTGCTAAGCCACCATGTATAAAAACACAATACCAAGAGGGAGGGAGTGTGGGAAACAAATTTTTTGATTTTTATACTAAAGTTATGTTCTTATTAAATGCCATAAAATATACTCTATTGAGTCAAATGCTTTATTTATATCTGCAACTATTAATTTTATTTCTGTTTGTCCTTTCTTAATATCATATATTTCGTAAGTATCATTAATACTTCTTGAATACTTTTTCTTCTGACCCATAAATATATTCTTGTGTTTAATTTATCTTCTAATCATCTTGTATTACTTTCATAAACAATTTATAGTCACAATTATACATTATTCATCTCCAATTTTTTCATTTCATTTTTCTTTCCCTTCTTCCATATACATCTCATTACACTTTCACATTTTTTTTGTGATTTACCCCATCATTTAGCCATTCATTAAATACTTTTATTAATATTTCTTTTTGCCATAACATTAACTTTACATACATTTGATATCCTGTACCATCCAATCAAGCTGCTGTATGGACATTTATATTTTTAATTACCTTATCTATTTCTGCTGTTATAACTTGCTGTTCCACTTCTTTGGTTATTTCTTTTAAAAAATGTTTTACCTACCCCAAACTTTTCCTTTTTAATAATTTTCCTTTTACCATCTCTTTCATGTACATTGTCACAACATTCATTATTTTAAATTGTTCTTTTTCAAATTTCCCATTATTACTTTTCATTTATCTGATTATACCACCATCTTCTTTTACTTTAGTACTTAAATATGATGATACCTCTTCTTTCTTTCCCTGTAAAATATGTTGCCTATATAGTAACTTTTTCTCTTTTTTTGACAGTTTTTTTCCTTACTAAAATAATTCATGTCATTCCTGTTTAAATAACTTAAAACATCCTTTTGACTTTGCCCATATTCCTTCTTATCTTTTCATTTTCTCTCATTCTCCCATGTAAACAACATTATTTTATATTTTTCTTTAAATGTTACCCACCTTTATGACCAATTTTTATAAAAATCTGTCATTGTTAAATAATCTTTCTATAATTTTATTATATCTTCCTGACTATCCTTATTCCACTCTTTTTCATTAATTCTCTTAATACCTTCCCTATTTTAATATATTCTTTATTTTCATCTATCTCAATCCATGTTGCCAAATGATCTGAAAACCCATCTCTACTATTTGTTCTGTTATAACTCGTATAGATTGTGACAAAAGAAAATAATCTATCTCTATCTGAAATCCTTCTCTCCAATATGTATTCTTCCCTAGATTCCATAATTTTAGATTTCCACATTTTATTATTTCTTCCATTCCTTTCTTCTCTGGTCTATATTTTGCTTTTTATGTCTTAAATTGCAATTAAAATCTCCTGTCACTATAATGTCCATATTCACTATAATTTAATTTATAAATGTATCAGAAAATAATTTCTCCCTTTCTTTATATAGCATATATGCATATATTGGTTTTGATCTATGTAGTTTTCCCAGCTAAAATGAACTACTATCAACCTTCCTAGTTTAACTAAAATATAATCTAGAAATTTTATTCCTTTTGTATATAATATAACAATACCTGAACAATTTTTATTTCCCAAATTCCATATTATACCACCCAACTATAGTGTCTCTGTTTGTTCTCTTTCTTCTTTATATAAAATCCTAATGTCTTCTAGCACAATTAAATCCATATAACATCTGTTGCACTACTCTATTATTTCAATTATCCTAACTATATTCTTAATACTATTAACATTAATTGATAATATTCTAAGATTACTTGCTGCTCTTCTTTGTAATCTATAGGGAATTATTATAAGTATCCATTTGCTTTCTTTTGAACTTTTGTCCCCAATTCTGGAAATTTTCTTTTCCACTCTTTAACTCTTTTTCAAATTTTGTACTCTCCAAATGCTGCATGATGATAATAGAATATCGGGCAATTTATATAATTATTTCGTTGTTAGAAGTCTGAATGTTCCTATAATTTATGGGGTACCCAAAATCCATAAATCCATTACTGACCTACCAAAGAGACCCATTATTTCTGGTTATGGATGGGGCGCTGAACCTCTGTCTAAGGTTTTAGAAACACAGTTGAGAGTGAACTTTGAGCAAACAGGCACTATTTTATGTGATACAATGAATTTTTGCTTTGCTTGTATGAATGGTCTATTAATAAGGATTTGAAAGCTTGCTGTTTTATTACTCTGGATGTAGACTCATTGCTCACCATAATTCCTATTGAATTTAGTATACAGTCAGTAAAACAGTTTTTGCTGGAATTTACTAAGTATGAGCAACATTATATGGCTACACTATGTGAACTATTACAACTAGTACTTTCTAATAATGTTTTCATATTCCAACAACAATTGTATGGACAGATACGAGATGTTGCAATGGGCACACCATTAGCCAACTCATTCTCTAATATAGTGATGTATATTTGAGAATGTGAATAGATAATATCATTAGATAACCCATTTAAGGAAAATATTTTATTTTACCATCGATTTGTGGATGATTTATTTTTAATATGGATAGGTGATAAGGCTACTTTTTAATTATTTTTATTATATATCATATACATATGAATTTCTGAAATTTAAAACATCTGTATCTGAAGAGAGAATAGACTTTTTAGATATTGCTATTATTAAAAATAAGGATGGTTTATTACATTCATCTTTGTATAAGAAGCCAGTGAAGAAAAACAACTTATTGCACAGAAGCAGTATGTTCCCTAATTTTATGTGTAAGAATGTGGTTAGGAATCAACTTCTTAGCATGTTGAAACTGAATACTATAGAACTTATTATGCTAGAACAGATGGATTCTGAGGTGAAGAATTGTATGCATAGGTGCTACAGTCACGAAGAAGTAGAAGTTCAATGGGAAGTGGTTAATGCAAACAGAAACAGTTTAGTGAAATCTTACCTTTCACTGCTAAAAAAAAGGAATGATATGAGATGTACCCAAACATACAATAGAAATACTTTAACAGTTAAGCAGATAATGTCTAAACATTGGCATATATTACAGGACATTTTAGATCTCAAAACCCTTATTACTGACCACTGACACTTCAGATCAGTGACAAGTGGAGTACCACAGGGTTCAGTTCTGGATCCTCTCCTGTTTGATATCCACTTCTCTGAAGTACAGGCCAACAAAGAAGGTCTTTGGCTAACGAAGTTCGCAGATGACTGGAAACTAGGAGCCATAATCAAAACTCCAAAAGATGTGGACATCCTACAAAAGGGCCTCGCTGAGACACATGCCTGGTGTCAAAGCCATGACTTCAAGCTCAATGCCAAAAAGTGCATTGTCATCCCTTTTGGTAAAAACTCAGTACCCATGAACTACCACATAGGCGGTCATCTACTTAACACCGAAGAGACCTAGGGACACAGGTGGACAGTAGTCTCTCCTTTGATAATCACATCGCAACAGTAGTCAGGAAATCCTTCTACATGGCACACCTCATCACAAAAGGTTTCTCATCCAGGAAAAAAGAGGTCATTGTTCCCCTCTACTCGTCACTCATTAGACCCATTATAGAGCAGACATCTACAACAACTGGAAAGGCCACAGAAATATCTCACAAAGAGGATTACCGGCATCAAATAGATGCCCTATGCAGACCGTCTCAAAAAACTGCAGCTTTACTCCATTGCATATCGCCTACTCAGAGGCGATCTCTGCCTAACACACAAAGCTATGTCAAACCCAGAGCTTTTAGACATGCTTCACTTAAAAAAATCCCTACGAGCTACATGCCCAAGGGACCTAAACCTTGTCACCACAATAAACAGAACATGCTGGAGGGATAGATTCCTGTCCCAAAGACTTCCCATACTCTGGAACAAACTACCTATCTATATCAAACAAAGCTCCTCATTAGCACTCTTCAAGAAAAATCTTGATGATTGGATGGGAGATAAGAAATTCACCCCGGGGATCACTTCTGTGGCTCTGCTCAACAGTGGCACAGGAAAATCATTTTTTTGGGTGGCGAAAGCTATGGTACCTTTGGCTAGGCTTATATAGGCCCTAGGGCCAATAGCCTAGTACCTACCTATGAACCTATGAACTGATCGGACAACTTTTTCATATAAGAAACATAATAACTTTAAAAATATACTGTGTTACAAACAAAAACCCAAAACATGTTATAATAATAAACAAAGCAAAAAGGCTACCTTTAAGTGCAATAATTGTAAATTCTGTATGTACTTTGATTCAAGGAAGTATTTTTCCATCCAGTTTATAAGAAAGAAGTTGAATTGAGAGTGTATGGAAACTGTAATAGTATGAATTTTGTTTATTTAGCTAAATGTGAATAACGTGATTCATTTAATGTTGGCAAAACTAATCAAAGGTTTAAGGACAATATATGTAGTCACATATCAGACATAAATACAAAGAAAGTTACAAATGCACTTTTTAAGCACAAGATGGATAAGGGTGAAAACCATAATTTTAAATTCCTTTTTTAGAAGTACGTATTGAGCATTGAGTGAAGATATTTTATTAAAAACTGAATTGGCAGAACTAAGATGGCTATTACGCTTAAAAGCCCATATTTAACCTGGACTGAATGGTTCAGTCTCTTTAAAGACTGTTTTGAAGGACAAATAATTGTGTTTGAGCTTGATTGCTTTAATTGTCTTAATTGTTGAATTGATTTTAAGCCTGTATTTAAGTACTCTCATTTTAGTGCTTTAATATTGATACCTGAGGAAGCCCTCTGTGTGAAAGTTTTAACTTAGATATCTTATCTGGCTTTTGTTATTTTAATAAAGTATTTTGTACACTCCTATTGATGTAGTTCCAGTGACTTTTATAATTTACTGCATTTATTTGGTGTAGTCGCCTGGATTTACTGAAGATGCATTACTTGATTTATATGTGGCACACATCATAGCTGCATGAGGTGTTTGCTAGGGATAACATCCTACAGGTCCATTTACTGGGGAATGCTGGCTATGCCCTGGAACCGTGGCTGATGACACCCATCAGAAGTGGACACACACGCATGGAAGAATGCCATAATGAGGCACACACTCAAACTAGAAACATCATAGAGCATGTGTTTAGGCTTCTGAAGTCACGGTTTCAGTGCCTAGGTATATCTGGTGGCACCCTGCAGTATAGTCCATGCACATGTACATAAATATTCACTGTATGTGCTATGCTCCACAGTCTGATCCTGGGGAAACAGCTGCAGCAGGAGCAGCAAAGGGAAGGGACACACATCCCCTCACTAATTCCTAGGTCATCATAGCCACATTCAGAGGAGTACTTAGAGGAGGAACCTCCAGTTGCTGTCCCTGTACACAGATGTATGCATGCTCAGTATGCCCTTGCTTTTGCTAAGAGACAATGCATAACACATTTGCTGACCACCTAGAGACTTAATACTTTTCTCCTACTCATATGCATGTAGTAAAATTGATGCCAGGAAACTCACACAACCTTTACCTCCCCATGTATTGGCTGTGTAGTGCTTGCATCAAACAGAGCCAGCCCTGAAGTAATGGTGTGTCAACTGCTGCATTTGCAAGGTAAGTCCTGAACCTAGATTGTATTCTTTAATAATATTATGGCATATCCTTGTATTTCCTAACTTAGTGCAGTAAGCAAGTAAATAGTGGTGCATTTGTACAACAAAATACCTTAACATGTGAGACCAGGCACCTATTTTTCTTATATTTGTCCATTAGTAATTAGTAGGCTTCAGGTATGAGAGATTCACACAGTCATACCTCTGAAGAATGTGGATGTTCCCTGCATGGCCTCAGTTTATGACCATACCCTTGCACTGGTAAATCAATAAGACAGAAATTAGAAAGTGATAATACAAATTGCAGTTTCAGACTTCAGACTTGTTGATGTCATAACAGTAACTGAGCTTTGCCTCCCCACCAAAAAAAGAGGAGTGCATCCTTGTTCTTGCCATAACAGTAACTCGTCTATGTTACCCCCAAAAGAACAGTATATATGAGTTTTTGCCATCCAACCTGGACTTCATTTGTTGGCAACTGCATATCATATTATTCCCAGTTAGTATCCTCTCACATGTTAAGGTCAATTATATAGAATGGCTTACACATTGCATGTGTTAGATAACTGATAAATGATCAAGAAGCACAGAAAGGTAACACAGAGCCGTATATTTGTAAGCATGATTATGACAGGTTGTGTTATCACTAACTGGCCTATGTTCAAATACAGTAAAGAGAATTAAATGTACAAATCACAGCTGATGTTTTGATAGTGGTATATATTCTAATGTAGTTGGTTGTGTGAAGAATGACTTTTCATTTCACTGATGCAAAGTTGTTTGTGTGGCTATGAGTACTAATGCATCCTTCCTGTTTTCTGAAGTTGTACTGGTGTGAGGCTTCAAATCCTGACACACATATATATATATATATATATATATATATATATATATATATATATATATATATATATATATATATTAATTTGTGATGTGTCCTATTAAGTTTTACTGTGCTTTTACAGATTTTGCATATGTGTTCCTTAGCTTTAGAGTCTTTTCCTATTTGTCTTCTTTTAATTCCAGTGTTGTGTGATGTGCCGCATCCTGAAAAAATATTTGGCTAAGCTTATCTTGTTTGCATGAAGCACAAAATTGCAGAAATGGGAAAAGCAGATTTCCTAGAGAGCAGGAACCTAAAAATACTCTTAGTCATCATGAAAAGCTGGTCTGGAGTACAAATGGTACCAGGGTATAATAGCAAGCATTAGCAATGCACCTTGCATTTGCTCACTGCTTCCCTGTGCACAAATAGGCCTATCTCACATACATGTACACTTTGTTAACCAGCACACAAATGCAATGTTCATTGCACTATGGAATTATATATATGATATTTTATCATTGCTGTTTATTTCCAATTCCTTTGTATGACATAAAACCACATGTAGAAGCATTGAAGACTAAGGGCACAATATAACCATCTGTCATATATTTACAATACATCCATTTGTTTCCCCCAAACCACCCTAAGCAAGAACTGTGTTCTGTAGTCTGTGTACTTAAATAGGTAGGCCTTCTATTCTTACTGCAATCAATTGTGTGTGTGTGTGTGTGTGTGTGTGTGTGTGTGTGTGTGTGTGTGTGTGTGTGTGTTTACAAAGAAGAGCAGAAGTGTGTATCCCACAGTTTCTTCTCCAATAGCATGTATAGCCACTTTTTTAGACTTGCACAAACTTAGACATCCATTTCATGCAGGTATCCCAACATCTTGTCTCCCACATGGCCTGCCGGTATCATATAAGTTCACCTGCAGTCCTGACAAAATCAGACTTGTGCCATGTTGCATGCATTAAGTACTGTGTTCTGTGCTCTGTGTACTTAGCTAGGGGTTCTATTCTCACTGCAGTCAACTGTGTATGTGTGTGTATATACGCAGAACAGCAGAAGTGTGTATCCCACAGTTACTTCTCTAATGGCATGGCTTGCCACTGTTTTGAGACTTGCACAAGCCTACACATCCATTTCATGTAAGACTCCCAACCTGTTGTCTCCCACATGGCCTGCTGATGTCATTTACTATAAGTTCATCTTCAGTCCTGACAAAATCAGACATGTGCAATGGTGCATGCATTGTGTACTGTGTTTTGTAGTCTGTGTACTTAGGGAGGGGTTCTATTCTTACTGCAGTCAAATGGTGGGGTGGTTGTTGTGTGAGCTTTTGATGGACTTTACAGTGAGCCTTTTACAGCCTGTGGGACACTGTTATCTTGTCCTCAACAGACACTACCAATGTCATCATCTATAAAGTGTTGTCTGACACACCAAGACAGACTTGCTGTGGTGCTTGCATTAAGTACTGTGTTCTGTAGTGTGTCTACTTAGATAGGTAGGGGTTTTATTCTTACTGCAGTCAAATGGGAGGAGGGGTTGGTGGACTTTGTAGTGAGCCTTTTACACCATCCTGTGGAACACTGTTATCTTGTCCTTGACAGACACACATCTATCATTACTAGGTTACACAGTAAGCAAAAGAAGCTACTGTCTACAAATATAAAAGTGAGAACCCAGAACTGGAAGACCACCTTCGTCAGCCTTAACAAGCAAATAAGTCAACGTATATAATTTCTCACCCCAACCCTTATTTTTTCTTTTTTTCCTTTCCCCCACAGTACAGTGGGGTAGGTCTGACCAATGAGATCCACTTGCCCCCACTCCACTGGCTATGGCACCAAGGCCCAGCATGTCTGAGCCACAACCTGGTAGCACCTGTTGTGCTGCCCCTGCACTACCTGGCCCCTCAGGTACTTCTGGCTTGGAGGACAGGCCTGTGGTTCACTCTGGGACCTGTGGCAGAGGGAGTGATTTTATCACCCGAAAAGAACTGCTGGGGATGGTGTTGGCTGTCTGACACACCCCAAGTTAGATTTGTTCCATGGCACTTGCATTAAGTAATGTGTTCTGTAGTGTGTGTACTTAAATTGGTAGGGATTCTAGTCTCTCTGCAGTCAAATGGGGGTGTTGATGTGTGTGTGTGTGTGTGTGTGTGTGTGTGTGTGTGTGTGTGTGTGTGTGTGTGTGTGTGTGTGTGTGTGGGTGTGGGTGTGTGTGTGTGTATGTGTGATGTCATCCACTATAAGTTGACCTGCAGAGATGCAAAAGTCAAGCAGGTGCTGTGGCACTTGTATATAGTACTGTGTTCTGTATTTGTATACTTAGATAGGTAGGGATTCATTTCTCACTGCAGTCAACTTTGTGTGTGTATATGACAGATGTTACTTGATTTTACAGAGATCCTTTTACACCAGCATGTGGGACTCTGTTATCTCCATATGCTCAGCAGACAATACTGATGTAACCAGCTATATCAGATTATTGCATATGCAACCATCCCACCAGGCCAGGATCAGACAATGGCCAAGAACCCAGGCAGACATCACGTTAGATTCATAGGAAGTTGCTAGGTAGAGGACTGGTGACAGGTATGCTTTGGGGTATGCCTGGTGAGGGCAGAAGGGGTGAAATGTACATGACCTGTCTGGTAGCAGGTTAGCAATGTCCTCAGGGTCAACATGAGTGGTACCATCCAGTACTATTTGGACACAAAGCTGGGCCTTCACTTCTAGCTTTCTGACATAGCTAAAGAGTGCATCCTGATTATCTTTAGCTAGGGATGTTACTTTAGGTTTGTATGTGGCTTTAGAGGACTTTTCAAGATAGATAATTTCCTTGCTCAAGCTGTGGGGTGTGCCCTTCCTCTCCTGGGTCAGTTCCCTCTTGTTCTTAGATATTACTTTCTTCCACTTGATGTATAACCTTTGTATGCTTGATGCCCATCAGGGTGGTTTGTTTTCTGTGAGGAACTTGTTTTGATCTGTTCATGTTTGGCTGACTCTATACATTGGTATAGCTGTTTATACAGGCCATATGTGTACACCTCTCTATAGCAGTCATGGTTCACAATGGCAGCAGAGGGTTTGCAACTCTTTATGGCATTTGTTAGGAACCTATAGTTTGCTTTGGATAAATGTTTCATCCTTTCTGCTCTTGAGGGGTTGTCGGGTATGATTGTGAATGTGAACGAGACTGAACTGCAATCTGGTCTGTCCAGGGGGCAACACACAGGGATTAGTGCAGGGAATCACTATGTTGGTTACTACTAAGTCTAGGACATCAAGCCCCTTATGGGGGTGCAGACTATCTGTTACACAGCATGTGTGTTAACAAAGTCCAGGAACCTTAGAGTGAGTGTGTTTTTGCACATATATGACTCCAAATTGATGGAAGGATAGTTGAAATCAAACATGACCAAGATGTTTGGCTGTCTAGTGAGTGACTCAATTGGTCAAATTAGGCAGAGTGGTCCTCGTGGTTCGTGGTGGGGGAATTGTAGCTATCAATAATATGGAAGGGAGTTTTACATGTAGTTATTTGGACTTGGAGTTGTGCTACAGAGTGGCACTCTTTGACCAGTTTTGCAGTGTACTTGTCTTTAATGAAGATGTATAGACCTTGGCCTTTGGTTCTTTCATACTTGTTTTGATGTGTGAACATACAGAAGGCATTGTACCCCTGCATGGCCAGGGTGCTCTCTTCAGCCTTGAACCATATCTGTGTGACTGCACAGACATGGACATCCTCCAAGGTAAGGAGTTTTTCCAGTGAGTGCAGTTTCTGATTTACACTCCTTGCATTAAGCAGCATAATGGTCAGTTTGTCTGTGGTGGATTCTTTTATGTTGAGACTTTAGTTGTTCTGACATTGCCTAAAAAGGCCACTATGGGAGAGGCAAGCACCTTCATATAATACAGTAAGGTATGTCTCCAGTCATTCACGACAACATGGGCTATGCATGCATGTTCTGCTGGACTATGGCACCTGACAGGCAGCTGACTATGACATCCAAGAACGATAAAAGGCCACCAATTGAGTAAGAGTATCAAATAAATCACTATGGATATCTATGTGCCTCACTACGGAGTCACTTATGAGCAAGACATTTGATTTTTAGTTGTCTGGCTTGAGGAGCTTATTGGCTGAGACACTAGTGTATGTGTATTATTATGTGTAGTGGACGTTGTTGGGTCTTCACTGTGTGCAGTAGGTTTGTACTTGGGAGGTCTCTGATCTTTAGTTAGGTTTCTAGTGAATACCTTCGTAAATGTGGGGTTATGTGTTGTGAGCTTATGTGCAAGAGGTGAATTGTGTGTACTGACAACATGTTTGATATCTAGTTTGTTGTTATGTGAGAGAATTGATTCAAAATTCATAGTATAGATACAGCTCTCATGTGTTGTATTAGTTTGTTTTAGCAATAACTGGTTGTCAGTATACATGAGGAAATTGCTCTGTTGCCTCAGAATGCCCATGTGAATCAGGCTGTCTGGACATGTAGTGAGAAACTGTCTGTCTATTATGGAAAGTATATACTGAAGATGATCCAGGTTTTGGTGTAAGACTAACAAAATGTATTATATGGAGGGCTAGGGTTACAACAATGTATCTGTTTTTCACAATGCATAACTGAGTTGCTCACAGGGCAGCAGTGCAAGTTCTGAGCAGCTGCAGTAAACAGTGCAAACACACCAAAACATAATGCTGGAATACAAGCAAAGTTAAACTATTTTAAAAAAGTAAAAAAGGGAAAGGTGAGCAGTGAGCCTTATTCCAGCAATCTCCAAGTCAGATGGGTTCTTGGCTGCACAGTTGGGTATATTGCTGGTTGTAGTGCTCCAATGATACCAAACAGTCTAGATTCAGCAAGCCTGAATTGAGCCTGTGCTCTAAAATTCAGTAGTACTAGAAACTAAAAGTGCAGAAAATCACAAAAGAAGAACAAACAGTTTAAATAAAGCAGCAATCCAGTACAATATTCCAAAAAGAGTGTAGACAACAAACTTTCCTAGTGTGAAATAAGTGATCTGGAGCAAAAGTGCTTAAACCCAAACTAAGACACTTTCAGAATAAGTTTCAAAACACAACCATTAAGTTAACACTAAATACATACTATATGGCTCCAGGAAGCCTAAGAAAACACTTGCAGTCAGTGTTAGCCCCCCTCCGCTCCACTTGCCCTCGCTCCACTCGGGCTCACTCCATGCCCCTTCTTGC
Organism: Protopterus annectens; assembly: GCF_019279795.1. Classification (NCBI taxonomy): domain Eukaryota; kingdom Metazoa; phylum Chordata; order Ceratodontiformes; family Protopteridae; genus Protopterus; species Protopterus annectens. The sequence goes on from NC_056733.1 coordinate 1,437,664,378, forward strand.
CCACAATTCCCACCCACCCCCACTACCTCTAAATTTATAGTTACTTAACCACACACCCTGTTATAACATTCTATCAGCTTTCACCTAACATATTCTTTCCACCCTGTTACAACATCCTATCAGCTTTCAACTAACATATTTCTCCACCCACTCTATTACCTCTAAATTTATTATCAGATCGTCTGCTGTTGTGCCATACAAACAACAGATCCCAATTACTATACCCCTTCTCTCATAATGCTTTACTCCTCTTTACTACCCATTCTGCTGGCCACTTATTTACTCATCTTGTATGAAAAACAGTTTCTCACTGGTTATCGGTACCTAAAAGGCCATACTATCACACCAGCTGTAAAGTATCCCACCTTCGGGCCATGCTAATAATAATGGGTCCAACTCAACATTTTGTTCACTCTTTCAGCATACCAAGCCCTGGCACATTAGCTCTAGATCTAGACAATACTACAAACTTTTAAACAAACTCCTGACGCTTATCACTACGTATAGACCTAGCCTTATACTTGGTGGTGACATTTACCGCAACCCAGGCCCATCCACTTCTAATATATGCACCACCTCTACTTGTACCCTAAGCCATAAAACTATAATCAGTAGCCCAACTAACTCTCTCCTGGCCTGTCATCTCAATATTAGAAGCATTAATAACAAGGTACATGAACCGCATGCACTCCTGGCTGGCCACTCCCCTGAGATTCTCTGTCTATCTGAAACCTGGTTAAAATCTAACACTACTGACAATGAAGTGTTACCACCTGGGTATAACATACACAGGCTGGATCGTGTTTCCAGGTAGGAGGGAGGGGTAGCTATACTCTACAAATCTGAGTTAAATGTGACCATAGATGTTACTCAACCACCTCAGATTAATAACTCCGAAATTCTTGCCACTAGATTGCAACTTAACAAAAGTAAATGCATCATCATCTGCATGTATATTCCCCCAGGTAACAATATAGCCACACTTGAAGATACCCTACACTGGCTATCATGTCATTACCCCCAAGAAACCCTACGATTCGGAGATTTTAACATAGACTGGGGCACCTTTTCCTCAGAATCCCCATCTACCCATATTAACCTGCATGCATTCACACAAATTATAACCACCCTACCAGGCTAGGTAAACCCAACCAAAAAGAAAGCATACTCGAATGGGTACTCGTAAGTAGTAACCCCCAACTGTACACCACTGGTACCCTCCTCGATTGACCTAAGTGGCCACCTCCTCACTTATATAGTTAAGCAAAAAGCCATTAATCCCCAACAACCCTTACTCAGAAAAGTCAGAAACACAAAAGACTTTGACCCTGCCAAATTCCAACAGGAACTTAACTCCTGTAACTGGTCTATTCTAAAACACCTCCCCTTTAGAGGAGACAGTTGCATATTTTAACAACAGATTTCTTGAAATCCTTGATTTGCATGCACCTGCCCATTCAAAGAGAACAAAAGCAAAAACTGCACCATGGCTTTCTAAAGAGTCTAGACTAAAAATTACCAGTAGAAACAAATTTTGGGCTCTATGGCGCTCTACTAAAGACTGCCAAGATCATGTTAAATACAGGCAAGCTAGGAATGAAACTAAAAAATCCATTTTATAAGACAAAAAACAACACTATTATAATTTACAGACAGCAAACCAGAACAATCCTCAGAAATTCTGGGCAGGTCTGAATAATCTATTTCATCCTGGAAAAATATGTACCTCTACCCCCACTGCTACCATTGATAAACCCCCCAAGGATGTTTCAGACAGTTTTAACCATTTCTTTACTGAAACAATTCAAGCCCTAGCTAGCTAATTACCTCCTAGCTCCCCTGGCCCTGATAGTGCCATCCCTATGAGCCTACTCTCGTTCAGCTTCCAACCAGGGTCCACGTCACTTATCCATAGCTTGATCAAAAAATTAAAACCCGCCACACTCTCCGCTGATCAACTCCCCTGCCAAGTACCTTCAAAAATCAGCTGATGCTATTGCCTACCCAGTATCAATACTAATTAATGGTATCGTAGCAGAGGCTAAAATTCCCACCAATTGGAACACATCCTACATAATCCCTCTACATAAAGGAGGCTTCTCCACTGAATTCTCCAATTATAGACCAATAGCTATACTTTCTCCACTTGCAAAGATTATGGAAAAATGTATACACAAACAACTCATGCACCACCTAATCCAGAATCATCTCATGTCAGATACCCAACATGACTTCCGTTCACACCACAGCACTACTTCAGCTCTACTAGCTTTTACCAATACCAAAAACAATAACTGTAGCAATAATCACATATGCTCAGCCCTCTTCTTGGATCTTTCCGAGGCATTTGACATGGTTGACCACCAACTTAAGATTCGCACCCTGAAAACTTTCTGTCTAGATTCTAAAGCCTTTCAATGGTTTACATCCTACCTCAATGGGAGACAGCAGGCTGCTCTCTGGCAGAACAAGCTCTCTAACCTACTACCTAACACACTTGGAGTACCACAAGGCTCCATACTAGGGCCCCTACTGTTTTCCATCTTTATTAATGACATGTATACTGTCATCCCAAATGTCATCTGTATCTAATATGCTGATGACTCCACCCTGATTTGCTCAGCTACATCTCCTACAGATTTGTGGTCTGCCACCCAGTCCACCTTTAATACTATAGAAAACTGGATCTCTGAACGTCGATTGTTATTAAATCCCAAAAAAATCTAAAATGCTGTTATTCTCACCAGCACAAAGGTCTGCTGGTTTACCTTTACCATAAATGCAAATGATCTCCCCAACCCCTCTACAAGACTATTAGATGTCATTATTGATAATAACCTAAAATTTGACCTACATGTAAACTAATCGATCAAAACCATCAATAAAAAACTAGGTTCACTGTACAGAATAATAGCCTTCCTAACCCCTCCAGCCAAAATTGCCATAGCTCTCTCTTACCTACTCTCAACACTTCTATATGCATCCCCCCTACTCTCTAATCGAAACAAGACTGTACTTAATAGACTGTCAACCTGTTATAATCACATTGCCAGGTTTGCCACTGGCCTGCTTTTTAGGACACACTACTGCATAAATCTTAACCAGCTTGAGTGGCTTGAACTACCCAGTCTAATCCAATATAACCTTCTGATTATGGCTAATAAAATCCTTTATAATTCGGATAATACCCCGGCACTTAAAAATCTTGTCACCCCCTATAACAATCCGTGACTGCTTCGATCCTCGAACAGACTACTAATTCAGACAATCAAAAGTAACAATGCAGCCAGTGATTCCCTCTTTGCAAACTCTGCAGGCAGAGCCTGGAATGCACTTCCAGCTGATATTACTTTGCTCTCCTCCCTAGACCAATTTAATATTAGACTCAACATCTGGCACTAAACTGGGTTTGCCACTATAACAAACCTGGCTAACTCTCATCAAGAATGTGAAAAATCTATTAATCAAATTACTGCTGAATTTACCCCTGTCACCAGGGAGTAACTCCAACCTGCTGAACTTGTCTTTTCATGCTTGCTTATGTATTCTTTGTCAATGCCATATTTGTAATATGTTTTCATTGTTTGTATTATATCTGTTTACCTTGGAGTTTTTCTGCCCGGGCCTCCACTGAAAATGGACATGAATCCAGTAGGACTTTCCTGGTCAACAAATGCAAAATAAAAATAAAATAAAAAAGAGACACAATAAGCCTTCAACCAGCAATTCCCAGCTTAGAAGTGTGAAGGCTATCATCCCCTGTCACAAGAGTCTACATCACAAACCTTCCTAATTTCAAATAACTGGCTGGAGGCCAAGTGCTTAAACCATAACAAAGAGACTAAGAACAACAGCCACAATAAGCATTCCACCAGCAATTCCCAGCTCAGAAGGGCAGAGGCTACCCTCTCCTCCCACCACAGTGTAGACTGCAAACCTTCTCAATGTAAGACAACTGGAATGAAACCCAAGTGCTTAAACCAATAGTAATAGGCTTAGAATAGCAGTTACAATGTAATGTGATACCAGACAGATGACAGTGGCATGTCTTTTAATCTACCCACATACATCATGTCTTGGTTAGTAGGCCCTGTGTTATCATGATGAGAAAGCTCTGTGGTCTGTCCAGCCACTGCATGTGTTTGGTGAGGTTCCTGGAAAATAAAGCATTATATTGTATTACTGTTCTGATAAGTTTGACTACAGTGCTGTCATACAACCCTGAGATCTGAATGTGATGGTATGTATGTCTTATGGTGTGCACCATACATATGTACTGGAAAACATTAAAGAGAAAGGTTATAAAGTAATGACACACACTGCACTTCCTGACTTCACAATCGTCACAAGAGAATACACTAGAAAGTACTATCATGATGATAGTATCTACTGTATCATTTAGCAAGGCAAATATAACTGACAGGGACAATTATCAGTTCAACAACACAAATGTAGATATCCTAGGCCCTAATATAGCTATGCACCCTGTGCATCAGTCACAAAACTTTTGTATCACTGAATCCAAAAGAGAAAAAAATGGAGATATCTCACAGTTATCATCATTTGCAGAGGGTGCTGGGGGTCAGGAGGCCTAGGCTGATGCAAAAGGTCAGTGAATGTGTATATAGAGAAAGGGAAGCAGGCAGGTTGTGTGTGTCTATAGGATTCCTCTATATGAAAGTGGTGTGTGAGTTTGCATGAACACAGACAAGCTCAGTGTTGGACAGGTGTGAGCCATGCATGGTAAAGGTGGCAGTTCGTCATTGTCACCCCGACCACTGGAACTGGCTCTGCTAGGAGTTGCACTGGCACCTCCATGCCTAAGATCTGATGGAGTGCTGCTCCCTGAGCTTGACCGATGTCTGCTAGACATGTTCCCTCCACAGGAATGCTCGGGACCATGATCCCATGGCCAGCCATATCTGGGTGTGAACAGCACACTCCCCAGTGGACCAGCAGAAGCACTGCCACTACAGGAGCATGATTGGGAATGGCCATGTCGGTTCTCAGCAGATGTTGTGGCTGACCTACACCCATGAGGATGCCATACCCTGTCAGCAGAAGTTCCATCACAGACACTACTTTTCCATGACAGACACCCCTTGGTCCATCACAGGCACCCCTCATTCCAATATGTCATTCATCCGATCCAGGCAATCGGCGACATGGAGGAGGTAGTCACTCATGTCAGATTATGCCATATCCACAACCATGAACATTTGCCTGGAGCACCTTTCTGAACATGCCTGTGCCTCCATGATGCCCCTAAATATATGTTGAGTGACAAGGGAAGACACACATGCAGCAGGTGGGGGAGGGACAGCAGGACCCCTCCAAGCACCCCTATCAACCCTCTTGCATGGCACCTTGCCAACACTTTGGCTATGGCCAGACATAACACTCACTGAAGCCACCATAGCCACACTTCCCTGCTTAATGTCATCTCCCTCCATCTGTCCTTTATCTGTGTGCTCAGTGGGCTGGGTGGGTATTAGCCTACTGGCTGTGTCCAGGAAAAAGAAGGGGGTGGCTGGATGTCAACATCTGTGTCAGATTCAACCTGTGCATTCCCCCAACTGTGCCTCACTTTTGCCACCCTCATCATCAATGCCTGATGAGGCACTGACATCAGGTGTCACAGGGCCCACATTCCCACTGTCATGATTACCTGTGATAAAAAGGGAGAAACACAGACATACATTAATACCTGTACTACTATGGTGCAATATATGCTAAACAACTAACAGTGTTACCACTATTACAGACAGTACAGCAATCCATACAATAGGCATAAAATAACACATTAGATTTCTTGAACTTGATCTGCAGTACTGAAATAGCTGGATTTGGCTTACCATCTGCAGGAGACCTATGTTGCTGGATTCCTGTTGGTCCTGAAATAAGTTAAACAAGATGTAAGTCCAGCATCATCACGTTTAACAGTAGGACAGGAGGTACTACATGTACTCATTTCAATCAGCATGACATGTTACTTTAACAGGAATGTGACTAAACTCACCCCCTCTGACACTGCCTCTGGAGGAAGCCACAGGCCTATCCTCTGTGGCAGAACTGCCTGAGAGGCCACAGAGGTGGAAGAGGGGGTCCTAACAAGTACTGCACCAGACATGCTGGGCAGCAGTGCTGTAGCCAGTGGGGTTTGGGCAGGTGGATCCCATGGGGCAATCCTACCCTGCTGTGCTGTGGGGAAAAAAAAAACAAAAAAATAAAAAAAGTATGCACAAAAAAAGAAAATAATAATCCCTCCAAAATAAGAAAGAAAAAAAGAAGAAAATAATAAACACACACACACACACACACACACACACACACACACACACACACACACACACACACACACACACACGCACACACGCACACACACACGCACACACAAAAAGAGAGAGAGAAAAGGGATAGGGTGAGAGAAACAAAGGGGGGACATTAGTAACTTCATATGTGACATACAAAGCACTGATGCAATTTTTTTACAATATTCTCTTACCTTTATTTTTAACATGACAAACTCCTAACAAGTTTCTTCCTTACTTTTAAGACTATGCAGTTTATAACAGAGACACACTATAGTACAAACTGTAGTCACCAATCCTTGATATGTACATATATTGCACATATGCATGTTCCAATTATACTGATTACAGATTACAGAAGGTCATTTGTACCACTGGTATATAGGTATGAAATTACATTCCTATGTTGTTGTGTCTTTTGGCTTTTCCTGGTTAGGGGTCACCACAGCAGAACTCTGGTCCGCTAATGATTGCCAGTAGATTTTTATGTACTGAGTTGCCAGCCCTGACACACAACCTTCAATGAAGGTACACCCATTCACGCATGTCTCCACACAGAAGACGCTCTAGCTGAGAATTGAACACAATAACATCTTACTGTGAGGCAACAATGCTACCGCAGCACCACCACCACAGTATATATGAAATTACATTCCTATAATAATGAAAATCTAAACTGTATTGTATATTTGGGAAGTGTGTTGTTTTGAACCCACAACTGATGGCTACTCTAAAATACTGCACTTTTCTTATATCCTACAGATTACTGCATGCATACTTTTCCTTTTACAGTTTAGAGATGCAATGCATGGCCACTGCTATTTGAGAATATGGCACCATTGCTTTGTGCTGCAGAAGAAGCCATGCATAGTGTCTTTAACAAATGGGATATGCATGCTCAATTTGATACAACTCTATTAAATAACAGCTAAGTAGTCCTTGAATTTTAATGCTACAAAATTACTATGCAAAATACTATTTAGACAGTACTCTTCTTATACATACATACAATACGCTTCTTCCATCCTTACTGGACGTGGAGCATGATTGAAAAACAGAAAGACTTTTAGCCTTAGCTTTGAAATTTGAAATTAATAATTACACATCTGTGGTACAATTCTCCCCACCTGACCACCCATCAAATGCTGTGGATCCAAATACCACTCCCCCGATCCAAATGTCTCTGGAGTGTGCAATTGTTCACTGTTCATCAATGACCTGTGCACACCTGTTTTCACTGTTCGGTACTTAATCCAGGCTTGTTATTTACCTCTGATTCTGAATAGTCCCCTTTGTAAACACCTTTCTGTGCAAACCCCAGTGCTGTAACAACCTTTTTGGACCATCTCGTGTTTTGGAACAACCAAAATGCATGCACTCACTCTTCCACACAACATGGTGAAAGGATGGCACTCAATGCCACACAACCATGTTTGCATGATGGTAAGCAATGTGCATCAATGGCAAACAATGCAATTTCTACCTTATTAGGTATACAGGTGCTTGAATAAATGGGCATTCAAAATAATACAATTGGATAAATCCCTCAAATTTACATTTTATTACACCAAGAATGTGTGTATCTTTGCATTCATACTTGCAACTTACACAACAGTGCATTTCATTGCACACATCTGCAATCACACACCACTAAACCATGTACACACAACCCCCACACTTAACCACCCAAACCCCATCTGCACACCACACACCAGATGATTATCTGCATCTTTGGGATTAAGTTCTCTTATTATCTGCTTAGTTAAGTTAAAGTATTATATTAATGCTGCACACAACAGCAACACACACATTACCATGGTTGCATGCTGACGTGTATTGTTGACATGCCTGTCCTGTCCAGTTGTCCAGTGGTCCAGTGCCTACAGCCTGTATGGTCCAGCAGGAGTCTATGTGCTGTGTTGTTAAATATAAGCAAGAAGCAAGCACTAAATTGTATGCAGTTTGTCAGAATGTCCAGATTTTTGCAATTCATATTTTTATGCTTTTCCTGAAATATGTGGTAATCAAATTGTGAATGGTCCTGTAAATAGAAATCAATATAATTAAAAATCAATATATAAAAGTTCTTCACTTTCTAATATTCACTCTGATTTCTATTGCCATCTTGTCCATGATCAGTTAAATTGTAATGATTAGTTCTACATTTTTTTAGGTTACAGTTACTTTCAGAAAATGCTGTATTACACTCAAAGTTCCCAGAACCTGACCACACAATAACATGATTGCACACCACATGCATGCACATACCAGCATTTATTCATGGTGATACTCTGAGATACTGACAATAGACTTCATTTACCTGAATACACTCCATCTAGGAAGAACCTACAGGAGACCTGTTATTTTCCTACTTCCATCCTTCTCTTAACTCTCTCTTCCTTTTTTTCTTCTTTTTTTCCATGACTTTCTTGTTTAAATATACCACCCTTCATTTCCCTCCCTTCATATGTATTAGATATTTGTATTAGACTAACTTATTTTTAAACTTTTTCTTTCTTTCAAATGATTGTTAAATAACTTGTATCGATTCTTAACCAACTGATTCTTAACCAATGTTTTATGTTTTGTTATTATGTCTGTTGTTGTAATTATTTTATTTTTTTTTTTTTTATTTTTATTTTATTTTTATAAAATTAAATTGTTTGTTTTTAAATGTTTTTTTTTTTTCACCCCTCCACTGAAAATGGGCTTACCTGAAAATTCTACTCCAGTCATCAAATGTTAATGAAAAACAAAAATGAATAATGCAAAATAAACACAAATGCAGGTTCTGGAAAAAACAACTGAACAGCTTAGCTGCAGTTGCAGATGTTGCAGATGATGCAGTTGCATGGCAGAGAATACAGCGGCTGAACAATACTGGACTGGATTGTGCAAACATTATAAACATTATAATATTGATGATAATGACTGAGAATGGAGAATCACTTAGATAGAATTATAATATTAACAAATATTATCTCAAATGAATTCACCTCACCCACACTACACAAAACCAACAGGAAACTAGATATAGTAATTCATGAAAAAACAAAAAGACAAAAGCAGCATTGATAAGTGGAATTGCACCACCCAGTCATTACAGTGTATTGAGAGATACAGAACACCAGGAAAATGTAAAAGTTATGTGAAGCCTACATAGTCTCATGGGACTATTATCATGTCCATACACAGTTCTGGGGGGGGGTGGTGCCTGGAATATTATGCATTCAAGGGAAAGCTGTGGAGAACATGTGCATTGAATCAGTGTAGTGTGGTGGGAGTGGTGACAACTATGTCTATAGACACACCCCACACCCTGTCCAAACAACATATTAACAGTATAATGTATTTCTTTATATAAAAAACAGGTTTGCATGCAGCAGAGCAAAGTGCAGCAATAGACACTTGCCAGACATCCTAAAAATAGAAACCAGATGTATTTAATTAGTTATGAAAAGGTCAAGCTTAACCATAGCCGAGTGGGTTTACGTGGGGCGGTGTGAAGCTCAGCAGTGCTTAAACGTAGCTGACAGGTATATGTAAAAGTATAGTAGCATTCCACATATTCATGGGGCCAAAAGGGTAAAGTGACCCCCTCCTGCACAGTAGGTACAGGGTCTGAATACACAGAAGGGTTATTAAGTAAATTACGCAAATTATTTTTAAATCATGATCTGCTACACTCAGCTAAGCACTGCTAAGTCCTGCTAAGCTGTGCTAAGCACTGCTTAAACAAGATATGTTTTAGCACGGCTTGGGTCTGCTGGGCACTGTGCAGCTGTGCTCAGCTGGCTTGTGGACTGCTAAGCATTGCTAAGCATTACCAGTTTAAGCACTGCTGAGCTCAGCTGCACTGGCTTGTGTGATGCTAACTTATGTGACACACTTTTAAATATTGCCCAATGGCATTAAAGCATGAGAAAACAGGCTATGTTAAGTGCAGTAGGTGGGAATACAGCAGAACCAGTTGGATTTTGTACTGTGCAGTAACTATGGCTGGTGTTGTAGAGGGTGCGCACTTTCAGGTGCAGTGGTGGGGCGTTCTGGAGTCCAGGGTCATGGTTGGAATCCTGGTAAAAGATGATGATGACTGGCTGCTACAGGGAGAGTTCCAGGGCTCAGAGTGCAAGGTGGAGGCCTGAGACTGGCTGGCGCATGATCTCACCAGTACTAAAGGTATCCCATGCACAGGTTAGCAGGTCCATCATCATTATGATGACCTGAAGCATCGGAAGGGAATGACTTGGCCACCTGGCTCCAAGATGCTTGGGCAGGAAATGCCCCACAAGTTTGTAAGTACTGTTACCATTGTTATACCAATACCTAATCTGAATGTGTGATAGACAGCTATGCATAATGGTATGCTTTTCTCCCTTCAGCCACAGAAGAGAGAGCTCAAAACCTAGAGGTGCATGCAAGTGCTTGGTCAGGTTGTGCCGTGAGTGTGGTGACTGCAGATTAATTTGCAATCTATAGTCAAATAAGCAAGAAGGAGTAAAGCATTAACTGCCAGTAAAGATTATTGTATTGCAATAAATGTGGATGTAGACCTGTACTGCAATATGTGACTACTGCCAAATATAATGCAATAAGCAGGGATGACTAAAGCATTAACCCTGATAAAGTAAATGAAATAAAGTTTCAACTGCAATAATTGTGGAATTACAGCTGTAGTGCAACACCTGCATTACATCAACTGTTGTTCAATAAAAACTCAAAGCTATACCAATAACTGCATGAAGGTCCCCATAATAAAGCTGTGTTGTGCAATATGTGTGTAATTATGGCTGTTTTGCATGAAACTGATTATGACAACTGCTATGAAATTAAAACATGAAAGAATACCTCTACCTGTCTCAAAGTATAGCTAATCTTCTTTTGGCTTTTCACGGTTAGGGGTCGCCACAGCAGATCACCTGTTGTCTCATGATTGGCAGTGGAGTTTCACAGTGTCTAGTTGCCAGCCTAGTGCCCAACCTTCCACAGAAGGCACACACATGCACACACTCATGCCCAGGGCCAATTTAGAGTGCCCAATCCACCTACAGCATGTCTTTGGGATATGGGAGGAAACTGGAGCACCTGGAGGAAACCCATGTGACCACAGGGAGGCCATGCAGACTCCGCACCGAAGGCACCCCTGCCGAGGATTGAACCAGAGAACCTCTTGCTGTGAGGTGGCAGTGCTAACCATTGCACCACCGTGGACACCCTCCTCAAAGTATAGCTAATAAAGAGTGTTATGCGATAACTGTAGATTCAGAGTTGTATTACAAGAAATGAAGTATGACACATGTTCTGCAAAAACATATCAAGCAATAGCAATAACATCCTAGATATATTGTGTATATCAGGATTGTCTTCTGTTAACCATGTACTTCAGCTATATGCATTCAAGCTCCGAGGTATGGTGCTTCAGGGAAGTGTAATAGTGTAATAGCTGTAGACTGAAAACATACTATCTGCAACTGTATATGAGTGAGGTAGCCAACCCAATAATCTGATATGGTCTGTATACTTCACAGATATTTCCACCCACTAACAATATATTGTGTAGACCTGCATTCTATGTAGTAATGTATAGTATACCTAGTATCTCTGTCATGCATGAATCTTATGCATGTGTGTTCAACTGTCACTGCAGTCAAGTATAAAAGTGTAGTACTATTACCAGGTCATATTTTGTTTCTAGATGAGCTCTAGGCAAATATCAGTCAATTAGTAATCAGTAATGACTCAGTTTGTTAAATGCTTTGCATGCAGTACATTTTGCCACACACAGGTCAGGGTTCGAATCCAGTGTCATGCAATAAAAAATATTACAGAATCAGTTACCTATTGATGACAGATGTTCTCTTCACAGGAAATACAGGTAAATGGGTGAGGTAGCCCTTATTATGAGTAAATGATTTGTGTGTTCACACTTTAACAGACTGTTAACATCATTGACCAGGAAGGTGATAATACTTCATAAAATAAAGGTAAAAATACAATAATAATAAAAGTAAATTAAATAAATAAAATGTGTAATCATGTTATGCCAGTATGCTAGGAGTGTCTGTGAAAGTTTTCTGAAGTTCTATCCTCATGTCTACTAAGCAAGGCATGATAATTGTGTACTCTCTATACTGTACACATACATGTCTCTCAAGTGTCACACTGTCAAGGAATGTAATTACTGTTGCGGAATCCCTCTGCCACAGATGTATCATTGACATAGCTATAGTAAAGTAACACCACATCAGTACACAGTACACTTTGGTAGTTATAGAGGTCCACCTGATGTGTAACTGTTCTCTGTAGTTGTGTACCTGCAGGTGTTACTGCTTGGTCCATACTGTCCCATACGGATAGCTTGAGAGGTATGTACATGTTACAACAGCTATATGGCATTGTTATACATAAAGGAAGGACAGACCTGTAGAGTAGATAGCAATACTGTTGTAAACTATATAGCCTATACCGGTATTAATGGACTGTAAGTCTCTCTCTCTTATCTTCATTTAAATTTATTATTGTTATTCATTGGCTATGGTTTACTATTAAGATATGTTGTTCTATAAGCCTTATTTTGGGGCATGTGTTTTATTATTTACAATGTTCTGACAAGCTGCCACCCTACATAACTTACTCTGCAAACTTTCATCTTCTCTTCCCTTCAGTAGCATTCTTCCGTTTCATATACTCTTGTAAATCAATCTCTAAATGTATGTAATTCTTACCCACACCTCTCTCTGCAAGTTTACCACATGTACTATCAATCCTGTATATGTCTATTAATTATTCCCATAATATTCTGTATTATCTGTTCATTCACCACTAACCTAGACTGTTAGTAATATTTGTCCTTGTCTAAATTTCTGTAGTATACTTTCAATCTATGACATATAGTAATGTTAATAGTTTATGGTCCCTCTATTTTATAACACATGATAATCTACACCATATAGTAACCTTGATTTGTTTATGGAGCTTTTCTCCCTAGGTCTAATTCCTGTTGTATATTTTCAATCTGTGACATATAGTAATGTTAATAGTCTTTGGTCTGCTCTATTTTATAATTCATGTAATCTTATAATCTACATCATATTGTAACCTTGATTTTTATGGAGCTTTTCTCCCCAGGACTCCATTGAAAATGGGTTCACTTTGGCCCAATGGACTATCCTAGTAAACCAACTGCAAATAAATAAAAATAAAATAAATTATTGTTATGTGCTACAATGTTTGCATATTAACATATTTTGTTGAATTACCTATATTGTTGGCCTTATGCAGTAACTGTTACTGACATGCTGTTAATATACTGACTGCTAAATTATTTATTGTTGTGTTCCATATAATATGCATTGACTTGTTACTGGGTTATTTACAATGTTCTGACATGCTGCTATAGCTAACAAAATGTTTTGTTCATAACTAACCCGTATACATTGCTAAACCTCTATCACCACAGCATGACAGGGGAGTCTAGTTCCTGCTGATCCCACTACCTCACCTCAGCTGACCATAACACTGGGTACTAGCGTTTCTGGGACCCAAGGTGGTGGTGCCACCTCTGCTGGCCCTCCACCACTCTTGGCTGGAACTGCCGCAATGGATGGGGCCCGTCCACACCGGGAGTGTTGGCAGAGGGGCAGTAGTCACCCAAGATCAACTATCGGCCATGGTGCGCAGGATTGTGCATAGGTGCTATGTAAAACACCTGTGCCAGATTGAGGGCAGACTCGACAACCTGGTGGGTCTTGATGGCCCTGGCACCCACCGTCCAGTGCAGCTACCTTTGGGGCAGTGAAGGAGCAGTATTGACTGCTCATGGGTGGGAATCTCAGTCACACTGCTGCTGTCTGGAGACATATGCACCTCTGATTCCACAACATCCTCCTCATCCAAGGTGTCCCCCTCCCCCTCATGTGTCACATACTGCCCCTATATGCTGTCTTGTCTGTCTGTAAATGCAACCTCTCCCACCCAACTTACCTCCCCACACATACCTAAATCCCTTCTCCAACATTCCACTCTCTCCTTTAAAAAAAAGTCATGTGTCCCACATAAAGCTATTGCCCCACATACAGCTCTCCATTTTGCACGTGTCCACTGGACACAACTAATTAGGTCCAATTGTCTAGACAACACATTTATGTTGTCTACTCCCCTCTCTGGGGTCTGTGAGTCTAAATTCATGTCCAAAATCTGTAGAAATACACAGTTGTTGCTGTACACAAAATGGAAAGCTATTGTCCTTTCCTACACCCTTCCTGCTCATTCCTACCTGCCTTTCAGTATGTTTATCCCCCTGCTTGCCTCCATTTCACCACTGTCCTATCACCCCCTTTTTCTTTTCCGTATATATTTTTAGCATGGATTTGCATTTACCAGAGGTCAAGGCTGTGCCATACAGTTGGCAGGATGTGTGGGAGTCAGGAAGGGTGCTGGTTAGATGGACCATGGAGAGGTGCCATGTGTTTCTGTTGGTGACCTGCATGTGACAGTGATGTGTGAGGGTGTGCGTCTACAAAGTCAAGCCCAGTGCTAGCCATACACATGTGTATGTTGCACAGCTGTGGACCTTAGATGACAGAGTGGACAGTTCACCATATCTGGCCATGAACACAGAAACTAGCTCTGACAGGTGTAGCACTGATACCACCACACCTAAGGTTAGATGTGTTACTGGTACCTGATGGCATCTGCTGGGCCTGTTCCCCCACTGGACTGCCCAGGACCATGTGCCCATGGCCTGCCATATCATGGTGTGGACAGCACACTTCCCTCTGTAGTACTGGAGGCACTGCCACTACAGAAGCATGACTGTGCACAGACATGTCGTCTCTCAGCAGATGCTGACCTATGTCCCCATGCCTGATGCCCTACCCCAACCAAATGCTCCAGCACAGACAACGTGCAGGCAAAGACAGACACTGTGTCAGCCCACTGTCTGTCCACTACATCAGTGAAATGATACATGGCATCACTAATCCAGTGGAGGCAGTCACAGATGTCAGACTGTGCTGCATCCATGACCCTGAGCATCCGTCTGGTGCTGCAGTCAGTACGTGTCTGTGCCTCCATAATGGCCAGAAGCAAGTGAGGAGTGACCCATAATGTGACACCTGTGTTAGGAGGTAGATGGACAGCAGTCCCCCCTTTCAGCACCCCTGTCAATCTGCCTGTGTAGGACCTCACCATTTGTCTGGCTATGTCCAATGTCAACACTCATTAATGCCATAGTTGTCACACTGTCCTGTTCAACGTTGACACCATGTGACTGTCCAATAGCTGTGGCCTTTGAGGACTGGGTATATGTGGGCATACTGACTGTGTGTGGGGATAATGGGGGCAGAAGACGGATATCAACCTCTGGGACAGATTCAGTCCCTGACAACCCTACATGTGCCTCATTATGGCAACCATTATCATCAGAGCCCAATGGGACACTGACATCAGGTTGTGAGGGAGACAAACTCCAACCCCCCCCATTCACCTGTCAGGAGGAAGACAGAAAAAGTACATTATTACCTGCACTATTATGTATGTTAATCCACCCAGACTCATAGAGATGAGGAGCCACAACTGCATTACTAGTCCACATCTTCTCATCACTGATCTCATGCACAACACACAACATACACAGACAAGACAGACACTTTCTATCATGTACTTCAGCTGCATCCAGTGAATGTTGCCAGTACACTACACCTGTGGGGTACACACTATGACAGTGCATGTTATAGAGGTACACATAATACCCAGTACACCTATCCTTGGAATAATATGCCTGCTTTAGTATCACTGCCACACGTATGTACCATCTCCCTATTGTGTGTGGACAGGCATCTTGGAGTAAATGCCACCTGTACAGTAGGCTGCTACTTGTTCTCAACTATAAGTGCAAACATGTTAATGTTTGCACAAATACCCATTTTATGCACTGTAGGTAACCACTCCGAAATGGAACATACAAATATTCTACTCTGGCTAAGCATAACAGTTGTGCCTAGGGCAAAATGGCAGTCCTTAAGATTCTTAGGTATTTATGATCCATAAAACAACAGTATTCCACTTACCGGGTACAGGACCACAGACTATGGACACATCTGAAGGACCTATGAAAATGTGAGGAAGAGGGATTGTCAGAAATACCAAATGTTGCAGTGTTAGAAGATAATATGTGTGTATATCCACATGTGCAGTAGCTAATGAAATACTGCCTACATTGCTGATCTTCTGAGTATGTGTACACAACTGTGCACTAAAACAACACCCCCCCCCCCAGTGCAGGTAGAACTGATACCCATATACAGGTATGCAGAGTCTGCCACAATGACTGAAATGGTACATTATTACACTTTTGAACAAAGTAAGCTTACCTGGAAGCTCCTCTGATGTGGGCGCTGTGGCACCTACCTCCAGGATGTATGGGGTGATGGATGCCTAGGAGCTGGTGGTTGGTTCTAGGTTTGCCAGGAATTCCTCTGCGGCTGTGAGTGGTTGTTCCTGTGCAGGCTGTCCACTGGTGGAAGCACAATACCTGTCCACAGCAGCTGACCTTTGACATGCAGCATTGAGCATATCTGTGGCCCTGTGTCTGACCTGCTTGTAGGTCCAGTCCTGATGTCCACTTTGGTTAGCTGCCATGACAAAATCACCCCACAATGTTGCATGCTGGTCATGATGTTGGTGACCCCTTGAAAGCAGACTGTGATGATGCAGTCTGAGGCCATCCAGGATAACAGCATTCTCTGTAGCTGTGAATGGGGGGGTATCTCCTGTGAGAAATTGTTCCTGAAAGACAACAGGAGGGGTACACATTACAGGACCAGATCAATGGTGAAAAACTATGTACAGACCCTGCACAACCAACATGGCCTGCACTATCCACCACTAGCTGTTGGACAGCAGAGTATCACCAACATGTCAATGTATGACAGGCCTACTGTTGTACTCCCTATTCCCCATACCTCCATCCTGCCATCTGCATCCCTTTATATGGGGACATCTATTACATACCTGGTAGACTGAAGTACTCCTTCTTGAAGTGTTCATCTGCAAATAGCTTGCAAATCCATTGTCTCTTTGTGCAAAACAACATATAGATCTGTTCTCCATAGGCAGTTGAGTGCCTTTTGGAGGTAATACTCATTAACAGGTAATTGCATGTGCACCAATCTGTGGCTGAAACTTGCTAATTACATCCAACACAGCTGGGTTGCACTTTCATTAACCAATGACATGGCACCACAGTGCAATTTTTAAGGCCTTTATGTAGGCCTTGGCCTCTTTCTTAGTCTTTGAGATGAATATTACCGAGATGTGGAGACTACAGCATCACAGAAGGAAGGTACAAATACTGTCCACTAGTGACAGTTCTGAGGTATGTTCACAGATTTGCATGATATATTTGGCCATTGTCCCATGACATTGTGATTATCTGGTAGTTCAGTGGTAAACATTGTGAGTTGAAGTCAGTAAGGAGAGGGAGACACGTGAGTGTCAGATGTCATACCCATCAGGATGTGCATGCCGACGCAGTAACAGCTATTCTATCAGATCACTATCTTTGTAGGGTAAACCAAGACACATGTCCCTGTCGCTGGAACTTTGCCCCCCCCCAGCTTTTATGTATGCATTTGTCTGGATCCCTTGTTCTAAGGGGTTGTGAGGTATGGTAGGTCTGTAGCATCTAACTTAGGATACAGCTGTGTCTGGTCCAGGCTTCTGCTGCAGCCTAGAGCACATAAGGGGGAGTGTAACCTCTTTGGAAGACAACAAGCTGTATGTGTGACTGAGGCAGCAGTGTCAGATCTGTCATCACAACAGAGCCAGGGTAAGGGTATCCTTTACAGTCCTATCAAGGCATGTGCTTAAGGTACATGTGTCATGTAACAGTACCAATCACAGAGTAGTAGGCAATATATAGCTCGGCTATACGAATATGTACAGTGTACACCTATCTAGAGGCCTTTGACTTGCAAATATGGGTAGCAGTTCATTCAGTAGTAGCAGCAACCTGTGTGGGTTAAAATTGCACGACTGTCACTCATTACTTGCTGTGTTCACAAGAATGTAATTGGTGTGCAACACATTGGATTTGAACCCAGAACTGTGGATGGCAAAATTTACTACATGGAAGGCATTTGACAGACTGAGCTACTGAGTCAGTGCTGCAAGAGGTGTATTTGCAAGATATATATGCATACATACACTCTGTTACACACATTGTCTGCATCCATCATTATATGCATGTCTTTAAAAGGCACTTGTGCTGCACGGTCCCAGTTGTACACATGTAATTTGCCAATGCTGCCTTAGCAGGTGTGTTTACAGATGTTGCTGCTAAAAAGGTACATTTACCTGCAAATCCAGGCCTCACGTACAGTCATTATTATTTATTTGCCTCTGTGCAGGTGTACTTTTTGCATCAGAGTCCCAGGGACACTGCCATTTTTCCCATTAGATGTACTTGTACACTAGTCTGTCAGTGGCAATTAGTATATTTTACTGGAAACACCTGCTTCAATTAATAACTGAATGGCCTAGTGGGCTAATGGCCTGTGTTCAAGATATGGCAGTGGTAATTATTTTGCAGGTGTGTCTAGCAGTATCAGCAACACATAAGACTGTTAAGGCACTTTAAAGAACTTTTAAATGGGTTTTATTAAGACTTGTACTTATTTACTTTCTGTTATACAGTATTATCACATACCTGATAGTGGGTTTAACAGTCTGTGACATCTGTACACACATTTATTTACAGATAATATGGGCTACCGCAACCATTTAGCTCTAGGTCCTGTGGAGAGAATTATAGCTGTTATCAGTATGTGACTGATACTATTATTTTTGGCTTGCATGGGATTAAAAACCAATGGCAGTGACTGCAAGGGAAATGCACAGTTTACTGCAGTGACATTTCAGGGACACTCCAGGCATACAGCCATACCAAGATTGCACATTTTATTTCTTTATTTCATTTTATTAAAACTTGTACTTATTTCCTTTCTGTTATGCAGTGTTATCACATATCTGGTACTGGATTTAACAGTCTGTGACATCTGTACACTCATTTACCTACACATAATATGGACTATCTCAACCATTTACCTTTAAGTCCTTGGAGAGAAAATCTGTCATCATTACATAACTGATTAAGTAATATTTAGCACTACATGCCACTGGATTCGATCCTTTGTCTGTGTGTGCCAAAATGCATGTTCATACATTGTGTTTAACAAACTGAGCTACTGAGTCACTGTTGAGTACTGATTGACTGGTTTATGCCTAGAGCTCACCTGGGAACAAAATAAAACCTGGTAATAGTAATGCAGTTTTATACTAGACTGCAGTGACAGTTGGACACACATGCAAGAAATCCCTGTATGACAGAGATACTAGATAACCTATACATTACTACATGGATTGCAGGTGTGCACACAATATTGTTAGTGGTTGGAAATATCTGTGAAATCTAAACACCATATCAGATTATTGGGTTGGCTACTTCACCCGTATACATTTGCAGACAGTATAAATGCAGTTTACAGCTATTACACT